>NW_027765518.1:0-296 GCF_054177405.1 Leptonychotes weddellii
ATGAGGAGTGACATTTGGCAATGTCTGGAGACATTTTTGGTTGTCACAAAATGGGGTGTGAAGGTCGAGGTGCTGCTAGCCTCTCATCGGTAGAGGGCAAGAACGCCATTAAACATCCCCCACAGAGCAGGGCGGCCCCCCAACAAAGGAGTATCAGGCCCCAAATGTGAACAATGGTCAGGCTGAGAACACTGCTCTGTTCTATGCTCCTCTGAGTCCAAGTTAGTGTTAAGTACTGAGTGAACAGTACCAGAAGAGAGAAAGGAATTATCTTTGATAGAAGCTATCCTCAATTG
>NW_027765519.1:0-296 GCF_054177405.1 Leptonychotes weddellii
ATTAAACAAAGAAAAAGTGCTCGATTTGGGATTAAAATACAGGATATTCTTTGCCTTAAATATAGCTTTCCCTTCTGGGTTTTGCATGTTAATCAATATATTTTCTTTAAGGCTCAGTTGAAATCCTACTTATGGTGTGTACCTGTGTACCTTCCCTGATTATAGTAACTTCAAAAACCAACTTCGTCTCTCTCTCTCCATGTCTCTCTCTCTCTCTCTCTCTCTGCAGTTGATATTGAGTACTTATTATGTGCCAGGCGCAGTGCTAGGTGTCCGGGAGGTGTGTGTGTGCACGC
>NW_027765520.1:0-296 GCF_054177405.1 Leptonychotes weddellii
CGCTCCAAAAGGGACAGCCTCCCACTGCATCTCTCCAAAGGGTGCTTAGAGAACAAGAGACAAAGGAGGGGATGCCAGTGGGCAGAGGCCCCACCTCCGACCCCTGGTCTGCCAGCGCCGTGAGTCCTGCTCTTCTGACGCAGCAGGATGTGGACACTGCTCAGGACCCATCACTGTCACCTGGGTCTGTGGGGTGCATCTCTTTCTCCTCAGTGACACCAGAAATAGTGCCTGGGTTCATGAGGGCTGTTGCCTCTGGGAAGGGTAGGAGAGGGAGGAAACTGGGAAAGGTTCCA
>NW_027765521.1:0-296 GCF_054177405.1 Leptonychotes weddellii
AGGAATTTTTTTAGGGACGCCTCAGTGGCTCAGTCAGTTAAGCGGCTGCCTTTGGTTCAATCAGGTCATGATCCCAGGGTCCTAGGATCGAGTCCCACATCGGGCTCCTTGCTCATTGAGGAGCCTGCTTCTCCCTCTGCCTTCTGCCTGCTCTGCCTTCAGCTCCTCCTGCTTGTGCTCTCTCTCTCTCTCTCTCTCTGTCAAATAAATAAAATCTTTTTTTTATTATGTTAATCACCATACATCATTAGTTTTTGATGTAGTGTTCCATAATTCATTGTTTGCGTATAACAGCC
>NW_027765522.1:0-296 GCF_054177405.1 Leptonychotes weddellii
CACATGATGAGGTGACAATCCACTACTAAAAAAATAAAGAAAAATTCCCAGGAAACTACATTTTATATTTAAACCTGTGCCAATGGCAAATGCCTTTCAGGAGTAATTTAATAGAAGAATATGGATTGTTTGCTGAATTTCATTATTCTTATTACAAGGGACATAACTTCCTCTTAATTTGGGGGTAGTATTACATTCCAAAGTTTCAGGAATTTATTTTCTTAATATAGAATAAGATAAGCTTTCTGAACATATCCTACTTCTTCCTGTTACCAGGAATTGATAGCAAAAAAAAG
>NW_027765523.1:0-296 GCF_054177405.1 Leptonychotes weddellii
CACATGATGAGGTGACAATCCACTACTAAAAAAATAAAGAAAAATTCCCAGGAAACTACATTTTATATTTAAACCTGTGCCAATGGCAAATGCCTTCCAGGAGTAATTTAATAGAAGAATATGGATTGTTTGCTGAATTTCATTATTCTTATTACAAGGGACATAACTTCCTCTTAATTTGGGGGTAGTATTACATTCCGAAGTTTCAGGAATTTATTTTCTTAATATAGAATAAGATAAGCTTTCTGAACATATCCTACTTCTCCCTGTTACCAGGAATTGATAGCAAAAAAAAG
>NW_027765524.1:0-296 GCF_054177405.1 Leptonychotes weddellii
CCCAGTGGTATGTAACTGGAAATCAATCACAAAAAAAAGACTAGAAAGCACACAAACACATGGAGGCTAAGCAACATGATACTAAACAACTAGAAAATCAACAAAGCAATCAAAGAAGAAATAAAAACACACATGGAAACTAATGAAAATGACAAAACAATGGTAAAAAAAATCTTCAAAACACAGGGAAAGCAGTTTCAAGAGAGAAATGTTGAGGGATACCGCCCTACCTGGAGAAACAAGAAAAAGCTCTAATAAACCATCCAACATGATCTGTAAAGAAATGAGAAAAGAAG
>NW_027765525.1:0-296 GCF_054177405.1 Leptonychotes weddellii
AAAAATTGAGACCTTAAATGTCAAATCTGAGTGTTGTGGTTCAGATCCATTTGTACTAGCTAAACTAAGACTTCCTTAAATTTCCTATTTTTAAAATGATGAATTATTGGGCTTCTTCAAATCAAATCATAAACAAAGAGATATTCTTGGGGTTAAGTGGCCAGTGTTAATGAATGAAAAGTTAAATAATAATACTGAGACTGCCTCAAAAACAATAACCAAAATTAGTTCATTAGGCTCAAAACAGACCATAAAAGAATTTGAAAGAGGAAAATGTAAGATCTGTATTTCTTATA
>NW_027765526.1:0-296 GCF_054177405.1 Leptonychotes weddellii
GTTCTTGAGATTTAGACATAACATCACTTGCATTTTACACACATGCTTTGTTATAAATAGTAGAAATATCCTCTCTAGAAGGACACACATGGTTATCGGAATCAGAGACCTGAAAATAGTTCCAGCTGCAGCACCTACTCTGTGTTCTGTCAGACAGGTTAACCTCTATCTTACAAATGTCCTCATCTGCAACCTCCTAGGGTTTGTGTGAATCATATAAGACAAGAGCTTTAAAGTCTTCAGCCCAGTGCCTAATGCCTACAAAACAACAAATATGAGACATTTTAAATAGCATA
>NW_027765527.1:0-296 GCF_054177405.1 Leptonychotes weddellii
AATTAAATCTCAGTAAAATTGGAAAAGGAATTTTAATTAAACAATTTTAAATGTTTTTCAAATTGTTCAGCTTTCTAAGTTAAGCTAAGTCTCCCCCTCCCACCCCCGGAATCTCTGACAAACACCAATCAATTCTTTCTATGAGCTTGTTTAAGATTCCACATATAGGAGGGGCGCCTGGGTGGCTCAGTCGTTAAGCATCTGCCTTCGGCTCAGGTCATGATCCCAGAGTCCTGGGATCGAGCCCCGCATCAGGCTCCCTGCTCCGCGGGAAGCCTGCTTCTCCCTCTCCCACT
>NW_027765528.1:0-3969 GCF_054177405.1 Leptonychotes weddellii
TTTGAGACAGAGAGAATGAGATACAGAGAGCATGAGAGGGAGGAGGGTCAGAGGGAGAAGCAGACTCCCTGCCGAGCAGGGAGCCCGATGCGGGACTCGATCCCGGGACTCCAGGATCATGACCTGAGCCGAAGGCAGTCGCTTAACCAACTGAGCCACCCAGGCGCCCATGGAAGACCTTCATTTGAATGAAGAACCTCTCCACGTCATGGAGCTGAGCCTACCTCTCACTGCACTGCTTGGCCTCTTGTTTTAAGGTCTTCACTTCTCCCTCCAGGATGGAGCACCTCTTGTTCAAGTATGGGATGAATGACTCAGTGCTTAGGGCCTGGGTATCCTTTACAATTTCCTCCCAGCCCCTGTCCTCATTTCATGCCTTGAGATTTAATACAAAGTCTTCAAACCACTAGTCTATTTTATTTTCTAGGGCATGGTGTCATTTTCTCCTGAGGAGAACTCCTCACAAGATGACTAATGCACAGGTAGCAGGCTACAAGGACCTAAGGCAGGTGAGAAACGACTCAAATGCTCACTTCTCTGCAGAGTTGGAAGGCAGCCATTCGGAGGGTTTTGGATCAGGCTGTTGTCCCAGTGGTTTTTTAGCCCAATACTAAGCATGACTGGAGGGCTTTTGGTTTCAAGGCTCCCAGGTGGCCAAGGGCCCAGTGAACACATGGGTGTAGTGCTGAGCAGGTTTGGAGGTCTCATAGCCTGAGACCAACTGGCAATCCCAGTGTTTGAGTTCCCTGTGCTCTGGGGGGAAGGAGCGATCCATATCCTAGAGCACATGGTGAGACTGCTGTCCAGGTGCCTGTTTGGCTTAGTGCAGAGCTGTGTTGTTGGTCTCCAGGTCCCAGGGCACATGAGGAGACCTCTGTCCAGGTGCCTGCTTGGCCTAGCACAGAGATTCGTTGTTGGTAGGCAGTTCCATGAACACATCGTGATCCTTCCGTCCAGGTTGCTTGGCCTAGCACAGATCTGAGTTCTTGGTCTCCAGGTCCGAAGGCACATTGTGAGACCTCAATCCGGGTGCTTGCTTGGCCTAGCAGAAATGTGTTGTTGGTCTCAAGGTCCAGGGACACATAGTGATCCCTTTGTCTAGGTGTCTCCTTGGCCTGGTGCGGAGCTGTATTTTACTCTCCAGGTCCAAAGGCACATTGGGAGATCTCTGTCTAGGTGCCTGCTTGGCATAGGACAGAGATGTGTTGTTGGTCTCCAGGTCCTAGAGCACATGGTGAGCCTGCTGTCAGGTGCCTGCAATGTGCTGAGCTGGGTTGGCAGTCTCCAGGTCCAAGGGCACATTGTGAGCCCTCTGTCCAGGTGTGTGCTTATGCTATACCAGAGCTCCCTTCTTGGTCTCCAAGTCAAAAGGCACATGGTGAGCCTGCTGTCCAGTTGAGTCCTTTTCCCAATGCTGAGCTGGGATGTAAGACTCGTGGTTTCTTGGCACATGGCAAGCCTCATGTTCTCTGGACTCACTTGCCTTGTGCCACACTGGCCTGGCCAGCTTGTGGTGTGAGGGCTCCTTTTCCACCCCATATCTATGGGACTCACCTGCCCAGTGTCAAATGGGTTCAGAGGGCTCCCAGGGTTCAGGTTCCTGGTGCTCTGTTTGGGGGCAGAGTTTCTTTATGTTCTGCTGTTTTCGAGGGTTTGTGGTCTATGGGATCCTGGTCAGCCAGGAGTCTGGGGGATTAGTTTGTCCCCTCTGATCTGGGTCAGACAACTCATTGTCTGAGGACCTGTGATCCAAGAACTCCCACTGTGTCCAATAATGTGATTCCCTCGGGTTGTAGACTCAGGTTTCCTATGCTGAGCCTGGTTGTGACCCCAGAGGTGTGGGGCCCAGCTTGCTGAGAACCCACTGTACACGGATTCCCAGTATCCTACTCTCACATGCCAAATCAGAGTGCGTACCTGAGCAGCCAGGCCATTCTCAGAGTGGGAAATGGATCCAGGGTTCGCCAGGTGCAGGTTCGAGGCCTCTAAGGATCACAGAGGGACAAAAAGATAGGGGCCAACACGAAGGTGGTGTGCAGAGTGTTGGTGAGAGGCCCAGGGCAGGAGGAGTGGGCAGGGGGCTTGCCAAGGGCAGGAACAGAGAACAGAGTAGAGAACTCAAAGAATAGCAGGAAAAGCTGTGGCCAAAGTGCCATCTCTCTCGTCAGTTTAGCCTTTGCTGTTGCTGTGCTTTTATAACAGCCCTGGGGCATCACAGTGCCTTCTTGTGATGTCACCACCATGCCCTGACCAATCACCAGGGCGCTATCAGGTTGACCCTGTTTGGTTTGCCAATCATCTTGTAGCTTGGCTGGCCAATGACCAATGGCCTTATCAGTAACACTTCTGACATCATTGCCTGGAAACCATCTTTTAAAGAAAACAGGTTAAGTTTCCTTCAAGATGAAAAAATCATATTTAGGATGTACTTATAGTGAAGTTCATGGTGAGGCTGAAAGACTAAACCAGTACTAAGTTAAATGTGTCACAAAGAGCCACCATTCACTGAAACACTGACACCAATATTAATGAAGACATGGGCCATTAGACTCCATGGAAGGTCACACTTGAGGGGTAAGTTGGACAACATGACACTAGAGCAAATGCTATTCTCAAGTCATGCATCAAAGCTTATGTATAAGTGTTGAAAATGGTAGACGTATGTTTGTTACATCTTCCCACAATAAACATAAACCTGGAAAGGATGAAGCTGTGTCACAAATCATTACCTACTTGACACAACGACATTCAGCTCTCATAGAAGTGGAGCAAGAAAATCCAGCCTGTCACCGGGTTCACAGTCTTCATGTCCAGCATCCAATCAGAAAGTACTGAGGGGAAGAGTTAAGTTTGTCTCATCCCTCAAATACAACTACATACTTATCAAATCATTCTGAACACCCAAGAAATCAATCAGAGATCTAAGAATATAAATGCTGCAAGTCTACAAGTAGACAAGGGACCACTGTTTGGAGGGGAGGAAGTGTGGAGACTTGAATCTGCTCTGATATAGCTGAGGATACAGTGGAGATGAGGGAGTCTGCGTGAGGAAGCTACCGCAAAGTAGTATAAGCAGCAGGGTGCAAATACAGATCTTTTTGAAGTCTGGATAAAGAAAATTTGTTACATATACACAATGGAATGATACTCAGCCACCAAGAAAAATGATACTTTGCCATTTGCAATGTTGTGGATAGAACTAGAGGGTATTGTGCTACTTGAAATTAGTCACAGAAAGAAAAATACCATATGATTTCACTCATATTGGGAACTTAAGAAACAATACCAATAAACATAAGGGAAAGAAAGACAAAATAAAATAAGATGAAAACAGAGAAGGAGCTAAACCAAAGGAAACTCTTAACTATAGGGATGAAACAGGGTTGCTTGAGAGGAGATGGGTGAGGAGAAGGCATAATCAGGTGATGGGCATTAGGGAGGGCACTGGGAATGAGCTTTGGGTGTTACATGAATCTGATGCATCATTAAATTTTACCTCTGAAACTATAAAATAAAAAAGGAATGTGTTCTGGAACCACCCATGTTTGTTCCCCACAGGCACACAGTAAGCTCCCATTAATTACTTGTTGAAAAAGTGAGCTCAGATGGAGCTGTCTGGTCAGCAAGCAGATACACAGGGTCTGGAGCTCAGGGGAAAGAAGAGTAGTAGGCAGAGAGGTGCTCTCTGAATCCAGGGGAACAGAAAGGCGGCTGGAACCAGATAGCATGTGTTCCTATCCCAAACCTTCTTGCCATACACTTGGCAAGCTCATGCATACCCGTTCCTGTGTCAAGGAGAAGCTCAAGAAGAGACCTCTTTGATATGCTGGGGAGTCACCTTGAGTCCAGGGTGGAGGCTGTTCTTGTCCATGAGATGGCCCTTCTCCTTGGGAGTTTGCAGACCCCAATCAGCTCTGCCTTATCTGTCTTGTGTGCTGGTTCTGGAACCACACATAAGTGGCAAAAGAA
>NW_027765529.1:0-296 GCF_054177405.1 Leptonychotes weddellii
CAAGCAGACTCCATGCTGAGCACAAAGCCTGACACAGGGCCCCATCCCCAAACCCTGAGATCCCCTGAGCCGAAACCAAGAATCGGACGCTTAACTGACTGAACCACCCAGGTGCTCCTAAATCATTTTTAAAACAACTAATTTCTGTTTAGTTATTAATTAATTATGAATCAATTACTGAAAACGTCCCAGGTTTACAATCTTTATGTTTACAAATACTTGCTACCCTCCCTCTGATCGCTGACCTGTGTTGATGAAGAAATTGGGCGCCAAGCTTGTACCTGCCTCCCAGCATC
>NW_027765530.1:0-296 GCF_054177405.1 Leptonychotes weddellii
ATTAAACAAAGAAAAAGTGCTCGATTTGGGATTAAAATACAGGATATTCTTTGCCTTAAATATAGCTTTCCCTTCTGGGTTTTGCATGTTAATCAATATATTTTCTTTAAGGCTCAGTTGAAATCCTACTTATGGTGTGTACCTGTGTACCTTCCCTGATTATAGTAACTTCAAAAACCAACTTCGTCTCTCTCTCTCCCTGTGTCTCTCTCTCTCTCTCTCTGCAGTTGATATTGAGTACTTATTATGTGCCAGGCGCAGTGCTAGGTGTCCGGGAGGTGTGTGTGTGCACGCAC
>NW_027765531.1:0-296 GCF_054177405.1 Leptonychotes weddellii
CCAGGACCCTGGGATCATGACCTGAGCCGAAGGCAGATGCCTAACCATCCGAGCCACCCAAGCACCCCGAAAAATGGTACTTTACTACCATGGTCTTTTTTTTTTTTTTTTTAAGATTTATTTATTTATTTGAGAGAGAGAGTGGGGGGAGGGGCAGAGGGCGAGAGAGAATCTCAAACAAATTTCGCACTGAGCTCCGAGCCGAACTTGGAGCTCAATCGCACCATCCTGAGATCATGACTTGAGCCAAAACTGAGAGTCAGGTGATTAACTGACTGAGCCACCCAGGTGCCCCA
>NW_027765532.1:0-296 GCF_054177405.1 Leptonychotes weddellii
GATTAATGACTTGCCCCAGATCTAACGAGCATTAAGAAGGAAATGAGGATGATTTTTTGACACACAGTCAGTTCTCTTCTGAGTATAGAACACCAATGTCATAAGGACCAGACCAAAATTGATTTAACTAAAACAGGAATGACATACATCTCTCAACTTCTAATTTAGTCTCCACAAACAGAATATGTTCACCTCCAAAATTAATATATTTTTTCTTAAATGCTATTATTCCTGTTCATTCTTTCTGTTTTTAATCATTTTTCTAGTAATTGAATCTTTTTTTTATTATTATGTTA
>NW_027765533.1:0-296 GCF_054177405.1 Leptonychotes weddellii
AGGAATTTTTTTAGGGACGCCTCAGTGGCTCAGTCAGTTAAGCGGCTGCCTTTGGTTCAATCAGGTCATGATCCCAGGGTCCTAGGATCGAGTCCCGCATCGGGCTCCTTGCTCATTGAGGAGCCTGCTTCTCCCTCTGCCTTCTGCCTGCTCTGCCTTCAGCTCCTCCTGCTTGTGCTCTCTCTCTCTCTCTCTCTCTCTGTCAAATAAATAAAACCTTTTTTTTATTATGTTAATCACCATACATCATTAGTTTTTGATGTAGTGTTCCATAATTCATTGTTTGCGTATAACAC
>NW_027765534.1:0-296 GCF_054177405.1 Leptonychotes weddellii
CTTTTTTTTAGTAGACTCCACACCCAGCGTGGAGCCCTGAACTCAAGACCCTGAGATCAAGACCTGAGCTGAGATCAAGAGTCGGCCACTTAACCTGCTGAGCCACCCCACCACCCCGGCACCCCGTGAGAATGTGCGTTTCTAACAAGTTCTCAGGCGCTGCTGCTGAGACCCCCACTTGAAGAAATACGAGCTTCCACGGTAAGAAGTGAAACAGCATGGCACAGGATCAAGTACATACGGCCCAAAGCATCCCTATAGGATACAGACACTTTGCTTTTTCAGAGTGCTATTGC
>NW_027765535.1:0-296 GCF_054177405.1 Leptonychotes weddellii
CTTTTTTTTAGTAGACTCCACACCCAGCGTGGAGCCCTGAACTCAAGACCCTGAGATCAAGACCTGAGCTGAGATCAAGAGTCGGCCACTTAACCTACTGAGCCACCCCACCACCCCGGCACCCCGTGAGAATGTGCGTTTCTAACAAGTTCTCAGGCGCTGCTGCTGAGACCCCCACTTGAAGAAATACGAGCTTCCATGGTAAGAAGTGAAACAGCATGGCACAGGATCAAGTACATACGGCCCAAAGCATCCCTATAGGATACAGACACTTTGCTTTTTCAGAGTGCTATTGC
>NW_027765536.1:0-296 GCF_054177405.1 Leptonychotes weddellii
GGCCAGCTGACCTGGCCTGTCTCCCAGTGGACACCCTCTCTGAGGCCCGTCCTCTCACCTTGCTTGTCCACCTTGGTCTTACTGGCCGGGTGGGCCACAGTGCAGGTGAAGGTGTCACTGGGCCACCTGCTGGAGGGCACTGTCACCATGCTGCTGAGAGAGTAGAGCCCTGAGGACTGCAGGACGGACGGGAAGGTGTGCACACCACTGGTCAAGGAGCCGGAGTTCCAGGACACAGTCACAGGCTCGGGGAAGTAGCTGGACACCAGGCAGGCCAGGGCCACTGTGGAGCCAGA
>NW_027765537.1:0-296 GCF_054177405.1 Leptonychotes weddellii
ACCCCAAGCACTTACCTTAAAAAACTAGTCTTCTCCCTTCCATCCTCCTGATATCTACCCTCACTGCTTGACTCCCAGGGCTATAACCTGGGAGTGTACATGATGACCACCTGTCACCTCCACAGACTAAGAAGTCGGCCAGGCCATCCCTTAGATCAGTGCGAAAGTGTGAAGCATCTGCATCAAAATCACAGTAAGTGTTCGTTAAAAATATAGACTCTGGGGCGTGTGGGTGGCTCAGTCGGTTAAGTGTCTGCCTTTGGCTCAGGTCATGATGCAGACTGAGCCCTGTGCTG
>NW_027765538.1:0-296 GCF_054177405.1 Leptonychotes weddellii
CTATTGCATGGAGCCTACATTTTTTTCCCCTTTTAGACCTTTAGTCATACTCCAGCATAGACTAGTTGCTGCATAGCTGTCATCAGGGGACTTCCCTTTACTGCCCTCCTAGTTTAGAGAGCTCTTCCCAAGATACCATATCTTCCTCTTTCCTTTGTTTTTCAGTCTAGTTTTACTGGTACCCATCTTTCATGTGTTTTAAGCCTCGAGTTATTTTGGTCAATAAGACAGAGATAGAAGCTTCTCTCTTGAGATTATATTGGGTGAGGGAACTGAAACCAAATAATGATCAAATA
>NW_027765539.1:0-3967 GCF_054177405.1 Leptonychotes weddellii
AAGACTTCTATTTCCCAATGGACAAGAGAGACTCCTTCATCTTCTTGGTCATGGTCGGGATGAGGTGCATGTGGTCATCCACACACTTGGTCACACAACTCTCCAGCTGCCGTTTCACCTGAAGCTCTTTACTTCCCGCATCTATTGAATCTTTGGCTTTGTCATTGCAATGCATGGTGCATCGGGCCAGGCGGTCCTGTGGCAAGAAGGAAGAGGGTAGAGAAGGCTGAAAGGCTGGCCTCCATTTACCAAGTGCTTACCATATGCTAGGCCCCTTTCTACATATTTTGGCTTCACATATATAATCTTGATCAATTAAAGGGACACTATAGTGCAATTAATCAAGATTATCCTGACTGAAATAGAGGGTGGCACCAGGAGGGTCCAAAGCATGACAAGAAAGCAATGAATGATAGAATAAATTATACAGAAGCCCCCTGTAGAAGTGGGAAGTAACTAGAGGCTACCATTGGTCAGCTACAGTTAAGACTTATAAACATTTGGATTCTTTAATGTCTGTTCTTGCTACAGAAGAACACTCAAAAAATATTTATTGAGTATCTACTATGGGTCAGGTACTCTTCTAATGCTGGGGAATACAGCAATGAGTAAAACATAAAGTTCTTGCCCTCAAAGAACTTACATTCCAATGAGGGGAGTTAGACAAAATGAGGGGAGATGTTGAAGAAGCAGTTAGATATATGAATCTGAGTGAATCTGGTCTAGAGATATGAATGAATGTAGGAGTTGTCAGCCTATAAATGATGTTTATTACAGATATTTATAGCTATGAGACTAGAGAATTAAATCGAAAAAAGGTCCAAGGACAATGCTAGGCACTCCAATGCTCACAGGCTGGAGGGGAAAAGCAGGAAAGGAGGCCAAGAAAGGACGGCCAGGGAGAGAGGTGGGAAACCACAGAGTGAGGTGTCTTGGTGCCCAACTGAACAAACTGTTTCAGGAGGCAAGTGATCACTGCGTCAGTGATGCAGACAGGTTGAGTAAGATGAGGGATGAGAAATGACCACTGGATTTAGCTCCACGGAGGGGAGTGGCCAGCGCAGTTCTGGCGGAGTGGAAGAGTAAGTCTAATTAGAGAGGACTAAAAAGTGAACAGAAGGAGAAAGTTATATAGCAATTCAAGAATCAAAATGTCAAAGACCCTATCGATAAAATTAGCTGTCAAAATGAACACAAAGAAACCTCTGTGGGTTCAGGATCTTGGATAAGTTTGTCCTTCACAGTGTCAGTAATTTTGAAGAATTCGGTAGAGCAGAATGTAAAAATTGTATATTAGATACAATTTGTCCCATGTGAGCAGGATCTCAGGCTATGAAAAACTGGTTCAGAAGTGGGCTCTGCTTTCTCCCAGCTCTAGGAAGGTACAGTCATAGGAAGGGAATAAAATGAAGTTGTGGCTACCCTTTTCTCCAGAAAGAGATCCGGTGGGTACCTTTGGCTCTTAATGACCTCAGAGGGGCTTGTGAGGAAGACATCAATGAGTCAGCATTAGTAATACTTCATATAAATGACTGTCCTTTAGTGACACAGGAGCTGCCCTCTAGGTATAGCAAACAGGGGTGGTTCTGGGTGGGCAAGTCCACAACATGACAGCAGGATATTGTTCTAATCTGCACCTCTTTATGACTAGCCTACTCCACTTTCCTGGGGACTCTACTAGTTTAAGAATGAATTAATATGTGTCTTAGAAAGCTTTATACTATATGGTATATCTATTTCGTGTCTATGGGTGACAAAGGCCCTTGGTCATGAACTTCTTTTTACATCATTTTTTCTATGGGGAATACTTATAGCACTCAACCTCCAGGAGTTTTCCCCCAAATTTCAAACCCTGTGAAGACTGGCTGGCCACAGGACTGTCACAAATGTTAAAAGAACCAAGACATTAGAGCCAAGAGTTTTGAACAAATGCTTGTCATCTCTTGCAAAAGAGCAACATCAAGGCCTGACATCCTCTGCTTGGGATATTTCTCACCTGGAACTTCTCCAACTCACTGGTCACCAAGGCCTGGGCTTGAGCCAGAGGCGCATGGCAGCGTTCAATGCACTGATGAACCTGCTGCATGGAGGCCTGGCTGTCCTCACAGCAGCTGGCACTGCACCTGAACATGAGGCCCTGGGGAGGGAGGGCAGAGAGAGAGAGGTTAGGCAGGAAAGCCTCTGGGGCAGAGATAACCATGGAGTGCAACAGAGGAGCATCTATATTTGCACTTCTCCTAACAGACACCAAGAACCTAAAACCACAAATGGGAAAATTATCCCCGAAGCCTAGCAGAAGATTTCACGGCCTTCTTGCTGCCAACTCATTGGCACTTGGTGCATGGAAGGCTGGGGTGGACGGAGAAGGTGGAGGTGGGTCAGATGAAGTCAAATTCTGAAAACCAGGTACCTATTCCACAGGGTTCAGAGGTCAGCAACCTAGTAATGTACTTTCCACCAGGGGGCAACCGATCCATTATCAATGACCCAAGAAGCACTACAACAGAAACCCCACAATTTGGTAAGGGAGGCAGGACCAACAGCCACATACCATTTAGGGGATCAAAGCACAACGGCATATAAAGCAGCACTGTGTGGAGCAGACACTAAAACGGGCATGACATGGCCACTGAGGAAGCCAAGCACTTTTGCCTTTCCGGTGTTTCACCTTGGCCGTGCCCTTTCTGGGCCTCGGTCCGCTCACCTGCGGAAGGGGCAGCACAAGACAGCAAGGCGGGGGAGGCCGAACGCCTCACACTAGGGACTTTCTAACGCTGGTCCAGGGTCTGACAGCCCCTCCCCGGAGCTGGCCTGAGGGGAAAACGGCTTCGCGCGTGGGGAGGGAGCACAGATTTCATTCGCTCGGCGGAAGCTCCAGGAGTTCTGAGGCTGAGAGGTGCTTCCGAAGGGGCCGTGGCGACCCCAGGGACGCCCCGACTCGGGTCTGCAGGGAGGCGGGCAGCGGCGCGCCGCGCCTGCGAGAAGGGAATCGCGGACTGCCGGGACTCCGCGCCATGACCCCCGCCCGCTACCTGCATCTTCCTGATGTTCTCTCTCTCCAGACTCTTCACCATGGAGTCCACCGCCTCCTGTACCCGCAGCTGCTGCATCTCCGCCATGGCGACCCCGCGCTACACCCACTCCGCGCCGGCGCCCGCATGGAGTCCCGCGCTCGGCCCGCCCCCTTGCTGCGGCTGCCAGGGTCACCGCCACGCTTCCCCGCCCACGCCGCCGCCTGGCGTCGGAGTGGAAGAACTGCATGCGCCCGCCGCGCCCCGCGCCCCGCCTCTCCATCGGGCTCGCAGGCGTCTGCCCCTCCTCCCCTCCTGGCCCCGCCCCGCACACCCGGCTAAGCCTTAGTCCCTGGGAGGCTGGAGGGGGCGCTGGGACTCACTGTCTCCATCCTCTCCTCTCTCCTTCCGGGTCTTTCAGTCTTAAAAAATATTTAATATGATTAACATCCAGATCAAAGCGCAGATCTTAGGTATATAGCTCTAGGAGTTTTAACAAACCCTGCCCTTTCGTAGTCAATCTCCACCCTTTCTCCCCCCTACTCCCCCACCCTGACCCCAGGCAACCACTGATCGGCTTTCTGTTACTACAGATTAAATTTTCCTTCTCCGGAATTTCATATATGTATGTACAGTCGACCCTTGGACAATGTGGGGTTAATGTGGGATTAGGGGCCCTGACCCCCACCCCCAGTGGAAGATCCCCACATAACTTTTTTTTTTTTTAGAGATTTTATTTATTCGACAGAGAGACAGCGAGAGAGGGAACACAAGCAGGGGGAGTGGGAGAGGGAGAAGCAGGCTTTCCGCTGAGCAGGGAGCCCGAAGCCCTGGGATCATGACCTAAGCCGAAGGCAGATGCTTAACGACTGAGCCACCCAGGTGCTCCCCATATAACTCTTGAATCCCCCCAAACTTAAACTAATAGCTTACTGTTGACCAGAAGCCTTACTGAT
>NW_027765540.1:0-296 GCF_054177405.1 Leptonychotes weddellii
AAAAAAATCAATAGCTTCTGATTGAATTGTTTGAGCACTCCATTGCTGTTGATATCTTCCCAGGTAAAGAATCTTTCTGAAGAAATGACAGCACTTGAGGAAAACATTTCCAAACTGACCAAGGGGAAGAAGTCTCTGCAGGAAGCCCATCAGCAAACACTGGATGATCTCCAGGTGGAAGAAGATAAAGTCAACGGTCTAATGAAAATAAATGTCAAGCTGGAACAGCAAACAGATGACGTAAGGATATTTTACTACTGTGTTCTAATGGCTGTTATTTGCAGAGGCAGGGGTTA
>NW_027765541.1:0-296 GCF_054177405.1 Leptonychotes weddellii
CGCTGTGTCTCTCTCTGTCAAATAAATAAATAAAAATCTTTAAAAAAAATAAAATAAAATAAAACTAGTTGGTGGAGTTCCAGGTGGTCATTGGACTAGTCTTTCAACTTTTCTGTGAGTTTGAAAATAAAAATTGGGGGCGCCTGGGCGGCTCAGTAGGTTAAGCATCTGCCTTTGGCTCAGGTCATGATCCTCAGGGTCCTGGGATTGAGCCCCGAGTGGGGCTCCCTGCTCAGCGGGGAGTCTGCTTCTCCCTCTCCCTCTGCTGCTCCCCCTGCTTGCGCTCTCTCTCTCTC
>NW_027765542.1:0-296 GCF_054177405.1 Leptonychotes weddellii
ACACCACAGAAATGGGCAAACGCTAAAATCAGGGTTGTTGTTTTCCCTGCGGAGAGCTGATTGATGTGGTGTGATATATTTAATTATACCAGCTTCCAATCACGTGTTCTTTCATTTCAACCCCAGAATCCAGAGTGCTTAATATGAAGCATAATGGTTCAACATAAAGCTCTCAGTCACAGGGTCTTTAATCCTATACCACTGATTATCTGTGTGACCTTGGGCAGGCTCATTCCGCTGTCTGGGATTCAACTTCTGTGAAACAAAGATGATAATACCGTGCACACTGGTTATGT
>NW_027765543.1:0-296 GCF_054177405.1 Leptonychotes weddellii
ACACCACAGAAATGGGCAAACGCTAAAATCAGGGTTGTTGTTTTCCCTGCGGAGAGCTGATTGATGTGGTGTGATATATTTAATTATACCAGCTTCTAATCACGTGTTCTTTCATTTCAACCCCAGAATCCAGAGTGCTTAATATGAAGCATAATGGTTCAACATAAAGCTCTCAGTCACAGGGTCTTTAATCCTATACTACTGATTATCTGTGTGACCTTGGGCAGGCTCATTCCGCTGTCTGGGATTCAACTTCTTCTGTGAAACAAAGATGATAATACCGTGCACACTGGTTA
>NW_027765544.1:0-296 GCF_054177405.1 Leptonychotes weddellii
ATAAATAAAATCTTTAAAAAAAAAAAAAAAGGAATACAAGTATCTGTTCAAGTCCCTGCTTTCAATTCCTTTGGGAATGGAATAGCTGGGTCATACAGTAAATCTATGCTAAGCTTTTGAAGAATTGCCAAACTCTTTTCTATAACAAGTTGCAGCATTTTATATTCTCACCATCATCGTACAAAGGTTTCAAGTTCTACATGTCCTCATCAACATTTGTTATTTTGATAATACTGATCTTAGTAGGTATAAAGTGTTATCTCATAGTTTTATTTGCATTTGCTTAACTAATAATA
>NW_027765545.1:0-296 GCF_054177405.1 Leptonychotes weddellii
ACCCCAAGCACTTACCTTAAAAAACTAGTCTTCTCCCTTCCATCCTCCTGATATCTACCCTCACTGCTTGACTCCCAGGGCTATAACCTGGGAGTGTACATGATGACCACCTGTCACCTCCACAGACTAAGAAGTCGGCCAGGCCATCCCTTAGATCAGTGCGAAAGTGTGAAGCATCTGCATCAAAATCACAGTAAGTTTTCGTTAAAAATATAGACTCTGGGGCGTGTGGGTGGCTCAGTCGGTTAAGTGTCTGCCTTCGGCTCAGGTCATGATGCAGACTGAGCCCTGTGTTG
>NW_027765546.1:0-296 GCF_054177405.1 Leptonychotes weddellii
ACGAACACTGCACGAGCCGTCTGTCCAGCAAAGTCCACCATTCTCTCCAGCGGTGGTGAGAAATTCTGGAACCTAGATAACATAAAACTTTTATTGTTCCTGGGTTTACTGGAAGTCCAATGAGTTTAATTCTAAGGCTCATAACTCTAAAGTTTTAAGACTGTTAATTAAACCTACAACCTTAAATTGGTCTATCAAATATTTTCCCAGGTCACGTGAACTGGAAATTCATTTGGATTTAGTTTCTATTTTATTTTTGAGAATTTTTATGAATACTGAGTGTATGTAAATGCCCA
>NW_027765547.1:0-296 GCF_054177405.1 Leptonychotes weddellii
CTCTCTCTCTCATTCTCTCTCTCTCAAGTAAATAAATAAAATCTTTAAAAATAAATAAATAAATAAACTTCATTAACATTTCAGAGAGTGATGTCAGCACCAGAAAACAAAAATTCAGCATCTATCCTTGGACAAATAGATGCAATTCAGAACCATACACATAGGGGCCCAGGATGAATCTCACTCACCCACGTAGGGGCCCAGGATGAATCTCACTCACCCATGTGCCTGGAAACAGGTAGACAGAGCTCAGTTTGGCTGTGGGCCCTGCAGTGGCCGATGAGCTATCTCTGGGC
>NW_027765548.1:0-296 GCF_054177405.1 Leptonychotes weddellii
GCCACCCATTTCTCAGCACTCCAAGGAGCGTATGAAATGCCTAGCCCTTAAATTTTTTCATTCTAATTCATTTCTCTCTTTCCCTTCGGTTAGTTACATTTTATATTCATCCTTCATTTTTCTGCAGTATAATTTAGAAGCAGTTATTTACATAGTTCTACAACATCTATGATAAATGGCCTTTAGTTGAATGAACTTTGTATATGTCTTTGTGGATCTCAGTCTGTTCCTAGGTTATGGTTTTACCCCAGCTAATAAATATCCTCATACAGCTGGACTTCAGTTTTTAATTTAAA
>NW_027765549.1:0-296 GCF_054177405.1 Leptonychotes weddellii
TCTCAGTAGCTCCCTACTTTTGGAATCACAAACTTATTAGACATTTATTCCTATGTTCTCTTAAGGGAGCCTGATGCCCCCTTTATTTTGGGGGGAACAATATGGTTTTCTTCATAGTAGGCAATTCCCACTGCCTAACTTCAAGTTAACTGACTCTGAAATTGCAATCCTGTTAACCTTCCAGAATTTTTTTTTTTTTTAATTTCAGGGATTGTATTTTTCAGTTCCTGAATTTTCATTTGGTCTTTATTTTATAGTCTCTTTCTCTGCTGAGATTTCTAGTTTTTCCACCAAGA
>NW_027765550.1:0-3967 GCF_054177405.1 Leptonychotes weddellii
TGTTTGTTTCCTGCAATTAAGAAATCCTCATATCAGTGAGATCATATGATACATGTCTTTCTCTTTTTGACTTATTTCACTCAACATGATATCCTCCAGTTCCATCCACGTCGTTGCAAATGACAAGATCTCATTCCTTTTGATGGCTGCATAATATTCCATAGTATATATATACCACATCTTCTTTATCCATTCATCTGTTGATGGACATCTTGGCTCTTTCCACAGTTTGGCTATTGTGGACATTGCTGCTATAAACATCGGGGTGCACGTACCCCTTCGGATCCCTACTTTTGTATCTTTGGGGTAAATACTCACTGGGTTCTTATGAAGATTAAATAAGATAATACTTATAGGGTCATTAGAAAAGCACCTAGCACAGAGTAAGTATTCAATATATGTTAGCTACTTATTATTTTAAAAATCACATAGGCAGACTGATCATCTGGCCTGCTAGGGTAACCCACCATCTCAGTCTGCCCAAGACCGAGGGGATTTTCAGAACACAGGACTTTCACTGCTAAAACTGGTAAAGTCCCAGGCAAAAACAGATGAATTGGTCACTTTAAGCCTGCCTGACAGTTATATCTCACTGTAACTTAACAGACTGGGCCTTTTATTTTTGTTGAATTATAGATTTGATTTTAAAATAGTATTTGAATCACATATTGTGGAGCTCCTAAAGCATCCCTTATGATATAGTTTCTGCAAACCACTAATCTTGCCTACATTTTGCCCATTTTACAGATGCCCAGAGAAGCAAAGGAGCCCCCTCTTCATGTCAGAGCTTCTCCCTAGCCCCCACCTTGATGATTCTCCTCCATCACTTCCTCCAGATAGCTGATGGATACTGTTTCTTTTGTGCTCACCAGGCACTGAGTAACATACTAAGTGCTTTCCCTTAATTTTATTCTGACAGTAATCCTAGGAGGTGGGTTCTATTATGATACCCATTTAAGAGATGAGACACCTTCTTGCCCTCTTGCTTTCTGTCTTACCTACCCACCCATATCTCCGGGACTATCATTCATTCATTCCTCATTCATTCTGTATGTATTTGCCTAACTGTGGTTTCCCTGAAATTTCTGTCTCAGGGGGAAAACAAAAACAAAAACGAAAAACCCCACCCAGGTTCCCTGGGTCTTGTTTAGTCACTGAGTCTAGACCTTGTCTGCTGTAGCCTCTTTTAAGACATTGTGGAAGGATTATTTGATTCAATCAGCAAATGTCTCCTACCATTGGGGCTATGTGGTGAATGACACGGAGACCCTGCCCTCAAGGACTCGAGTCTGGTGAGGGACCAAGCTCCCCAGATTCTCTCCCCAATGTACAGGGGGTAGCTTGAAGACAAAGATTGGGTCTCTTCCTCTCTTTGCCATTAAGAGCAGACCAACGGCCGGCCTGTCGAGTAGGTCACAGTGCAGCGAGGGCAGTGGGTGTCCAGAACCCCCAGCCGGGAACTCTCAGGCTCCAAGCAGGGAGCGGTTAACATCTCAAGGGTGTCTATCAGGGTTTCTCAACTTGGCACCATTAATATTGGGGGCCAAACAATTCTCTGTTTTGGGGGGCTGTCCTGTGCACTGTAGGATGTTTAGCAGCATCCCTGGTCTCCACCCACTAGAGGCCAATAGTAACACCCCCACACGAGCAATGATAGCCAAAGACGTCTCCAGACATTGCCAACTGTCCCCCGAGGGGCGAAATTAATCCAGATAGGAACCCCCGGCTTAACTGAAGCAAAGTTAGCGAAGGAAGTATTTACAGAGGTGTGGGCAGGCTAAGGAAAACTTTAAGGAATATCGAGGCACCCAGGGACTAGAAACAGCGGGGAGCTGTTATCACCCCAAAGGCTTGAAGGGGAGAGAGAGGGAACAGTGTTGGTGCTCCCGGGGAGAGCCAAAACTGTGGAAGCAAGGTCAAGACAAGAGTGCAGGTCTTGGAGAAATGTAACCCCCGTGAAGATGAAGGCAAAACCGGCAGGCGATGGGTCACATCAACACCCCCACTTCTTTCTCATCCTGCCCTTTCATCTACCACCGACTCCTCCCTCTGCCGGGATCCAGTGAGAAGTCGGAAGGCGTGGGTGCCTCCCGGGGCACGGAGCGCAGCAGATGAGGCATGCGGAGGTGGTGGGCAAATGGAAGATAACCATCGTGGGGAGGTGGCAGCAGGCCCCAGACACTGGGCATCTGAGCTCAGGCTTGTAACTTGTACAGTTTTCCGGGTGGGGCAGACCGGGAAAGGGCATTTCCACCAGAGGGAACAGCACGTACAAAGGCATGGAGTTACAAAAGAGCCTGGCTCACTTAATTGTTTATTTAATTATGATTGTTTGTTTGATTGATTAACTCTGATCTATGAGCACTGGGTGAAAATAAAACATTCAAATGGTACAAAAGGGCATAAGAGGAAAAGTAGGTCTTCCTCCCACCCCTGACCCCAGCTACCCAGCTCACTCCCCAGAGGCCACCTTTCTCTCCAGTCTCTTATTGCCTTCGAGAAAGAGTCAAGGCAAATGCTAGCTGGGAAATATATAAACTCCTAATTTGACCTAATTTCACTGTTTGTGGAACCCCTACGGTGTGCAAAGAAATGGACCAGGAGTTCGGGCTTTGGACTCTAAGCTCAACCCTTCACCAAACACTGTGTGGTTTCCCATTCCCACTTCCTCGAAGCAAGGAGTGAGTCTCCAAGGATCCTGCCAGCCCTGTGGGGTTTGCCCACAGTTGTGTTGTTCAACTGATGTTTTGTGGATTAAACTGAATGAAAGCTGAACCACTGGCAAGAAGCACATTGTAACACAGGGGCCTAGGGTGTGGTTCCAGAGACCCCATGTGTTTGTTTTGGGGAGACAAGTGAGGTTTCTGTCACCAAAGACCTGCTGTTGTTTGTGTCAACAGAACAGTTGCCTAAGAAGGGAATACTGTAGTATGGCCTCGAGGTGGGCTGGGTTGGAAGCAAGTTGAGTGGTGCTTGGCCTGGCTCAGACCTGCCCAGGGAAGACCAGATCCTGCTTGGCTACCCCCCGCTGGTGTCTGCGGCCCTGGAGGTGGGGCAGGAGTTTAGGACCAGAAAGAGGCACTGGGAGGGCCAGCAGGCTACAGATATGGGGAGTCCCACAGCCAACTGGTACACCAGCAAATAACCAAATCTGGGAACCAGATGCCCAGCCAGATGCCCAACCAGAAGCCCAGAAGCCAGAGCAATGCAGGTGACCAGGAGCAGATGAAAACAGGGCTCTTCCTTACCTCTGTTCTTCCATTCTGATCTCTCTTGTTCTCTCCAGACCCACTTCTTTCCTGGCAATGCCTATATGTCAAGCACTTAGGGCAAGCATGCCTCCCACGGACCAAATGCCTGCTTCGTGCAGGTGCGGACCACACATCAGCTCTCACTCCCCTGGCTGCTCGGCAAGGAAGGTGTTGGTGATCCCCACTTTGCAAACAGGGAAAGCAGGCTCAAAAGCCGGAGGGGGGGATGCGGGGCAGTGTGAGGTCAGGGATTATCAATGTATAGTGATATCAACAGGCATTTCAGGACAAATAATTATGGAGTGTTGAGCACAGAATCCAAGAATCAGAGAAATCATGAAGTCCAGGAGTCCCAGACTCCCATAATTCACCCCCCCCCCCGCCATCCTTTCACCACATCATGGATAAAACAGCTCTCTCTGGCCCATCTCCCATCTGTTTAGGCCTCTTCTTCTCTCACCTGGGGTCTTGTTCCAGCCTTCTCTCTGGTCTCTCCTCTTTCCAAACTTGCACACAGCAGCCGAGGCAACTTTCCAAACTCTAGGCACACTATGCCACTCTTCCCCTTAAAACCCTTCACTGGCTCCCCTTTTGCCCTTAGGATAAAGTTCAAACTCTTTAACATGGTTTACTAGGTCCTCTGTCACCTGGCCATAGTCTCTTGCTATTCTGCTGCTCTCTAGCACCCCTCCACCGGCTCTACACCAACGCATACC
>NW_027765551.1:0-296 GCF_054177405.1 Leptonychotes weddellii
TCAAAATCCAGGACACCTTACTCCTTGACTGAAGTTTTAACTTACTTCAATGTGTCTCTACATTTTACAAAGCATGCAACATGCATTCTTTTTTTTAAAATCTTTGAATAGCATTTAATATTTTATTATTTTTAAGACTTTATTTTATTTTTTTAAGAGATACTTGAGGTATATCAAGTATCTCAACACAATTGAGAGGAAAGTAAAGAGATTTCCTATTACCCTTGTCCCCACACATGCATAGCCTCTACAGTTGTCAACATTACTCACCAGAATGGCCCGTTTTTTACCAAGGA
>NW_027765552.1:0-296 GCF_054177405.1 Leptonychotes weddellii
ACTACGGGTGACTGGGCAATATTGGGGGCGGGCTTAGCCAATGGGAAGCGGTTTTGAAGCTGGGGTAGGAGCACGTTTCGGGAAAACCCGTGGGCTCTGGCCGGGGCTGTTTCCCGGCTTCTTTTAAAACTCCGGACTTTGGGGGCGCCTGGGTGGCTCAGATGGTTGAGTGTCTGCCTTCGGCTCAGGTCATGATCCCAGGGTCCTGGGATCGAGTCCCGCATCGGGCTCTCTGCTCCTTGGGAGCCTGCTTCTCCCTCTGCCTCTGTCTCTCTGTCTCTCATGAATAAAAAAAA
>NW_027765553.1:0-296 GCF_054177405.1 Leptonychotes weddellii
ACTGGCATCCCCTGGTGAAGATCCACGTTGCTGCTTAGTCTTCAAATATTTCTCCTTTCCCTTCCCGAAGCTTTGGGATTTGTCTGGTTCTGCCCTTGGGGGAGGGTGCAAGCAATCCTCTTGGTGGCTAGATATTGGTGGCAAGCTCCAGATGCAGGACTCTTGAGTGGCGGCTGAAGGCCAGAGGATGCCAGGAGCCTCAGAGAGGAAGGGCAGACTCCTGGGGGCTCCCCAAGGATGAAGATCACCAATCTGGCAGCCAAGGTAGCATGGGTTCCTTGGTCTCGCCTGATAAT
>NW_027765554.1:0-296 GCF_054177405.1 Leptonychotes weddellii
ACTGGCATCCCCTGGTGAAGATCCACGTTGCTGCTTAGTCTTCAAATATTTCTCCTTTCCCTTCCCGAAGCTTTGGGATTTGTCTGGTTCTGCCCTCGGGGGAGGGTGCAAGCAATCCTCTTGGTGGCTAGATATTGGTGGCAAGCTCCAGATGCAGGACTCTTGAGTGGCGGCTGAAGGCCAGAGGATGCCAGGAGCCCCAGAGAGGAAGGGCAGACTCCTGGGGGCTCCCCAAGGATGAAGATCACCAATCTGGCAGCCAAGGTAGCATGGGTTCCTTGGTCTCGCCTGATAAT
>NW_027765555.1:0-296 GCF_054177405.1 Leptonychotes weddellii
AAATCTCCCAGCAAACAAAAGTCCAGGGACAGATGGCTTCACAGGGGAATTCTACCAAACATTTAAAGAAGAGTTAATACCTATCCTTTGCAAACTGTTCCAAAAATTCAAGAGGAAGGGAAACTTCCAAATTCATTCTATGAGGCCAGCATTACCCTGATTCCAAAACCAGATAAGGACATCACAAAAAAAAAAAAAAAAGAGAGAGAGAGAATTATAGGCCAATATCTCTGACAAACATAGGTGTAAAAATCCTCAATAAAATATTAGCAAACTGAATCCAACAATGCGTTAAA
>NW_027765556.1:0-296 GCF_054177405.1 Leptonychotes weddellii
CAAGCAGACTCCATGCTGAGCACAAAGCCTGACACAGGGCCCCATCCCCAAACCCTGAGATCCCCTGAGCCGAAACCAAGAATCGGACGCTTAACTCACTGAACCACCCAGGTGCTCCTAAATCATTTTTAAAACAACTAATTTCTGTTTAGTTATTAATTAATTATGAATCAATTACTGAAAACGTCCCAGGTTTACAGTCTTTATGTTTACAAATACTTGCTACCCTCCCTCTGATCGCTGACCTGTGTTGATGAAGAAATTGGGCGCCAAGCTTGTACCTGCCTCCCAGCATC
>NW_027765557.1:0-296 GCF_054177405.1 Leptonychotes weddellii
AATAAATAAAATCTTTAAAAAAAAAAAAAAGGAATACAAGTATCTGTTCAAGTCCCTGCTTTCAATTCCTTTGGGAGTGGAATAGCTGGGTCATACGGTAAATCTATGCTAAGCTTTTGAAGAATTGCCAAACTCTTTTCTATAACAAGTTGCAGCATTTTATATTCTCACCATCATCGTACAAAGGTTTCAAGTTCTATATGTCCTCATCAACATTTGTTATTTTGATAATACTGATCCTAGTAGGTATAAAGTGTTATCTCATAGTTTTATTTGCATTTGCTTAACTAATAATA
>NW_027765558.1:0-296 GCF_054177405.1 Leptonychotes weddellii
AGGTGTAGGTGCAGGTGTAGGTGCAAGTGTATATGCAGGTGTAGGTATAGGCACAGGTGTGCATGCAAGTGTAGTTGCGGGTGCAGGTATAGGTGCAGGTGTAGGTGCAGGTGCAAGTGTATGTGCAGGTGTAGGTGCAGGTGTAGGTGCAGGTGCAGTTATAGGTGCAATGCAGGTGTAGGTGCAGGTGTATATGCAGGTGTAGGTACAGGCACAGGTGTGCATGCAAGTGTAGTTGCAGGTGCAGGTGTAGGTGCAGGTGTAGGTGTAGGTGCAGGTATATATGCAGGTGTAGG
>NW_027765559.1:0-296 GCF_054177405.1 Leptonychotes weddellii
AAAAAAGAGCCAGTTTTTCAGTTTCAGTCCAAAGGCAGGAGAAGGCTAATGTCTCAGCAGTCAGGCAGAAGGAGTTCCTTCTTACTCAATCTTTTTTTTCCTGTCAGGTCATCAACTGATTGGTTGAGGCCCACCCACATTAGGAAGAGCAATCTGTTTTACTAAGTCTACCAATTCAAATGTAAATCTCATCCAGAAAAACCCTCACAGACGCAGGCAGAATAATGTTTGACCAGGTGTCTGGGTGCCCTGTGGCCCAGTCAAGTTGACACATAGAATTAACCATCACAGAAGGG
>NW_027765560.1:0-296 GCF_054177405.1 Leptonychotes weddellii
CTGCCTTTGCTCAGGGCTCATTAAGAGGATAGAATGAAAAACGTCTGGCTGGGACACGGCTGGTGATGGGTTTTCCCACAAATGTGTGGCCACATCCTTTCCCTCTTGGAAATCGGACGTCCACAGACTCCTTCCGGGAGAGGATGGATGTGCCTGAGATAGATACAGGCCTTTATCTTCTTCTTCTTTTTTTTTTTTTTAAAGATTTTATTTATTTATTTGAGACAGAGAGAATGAGAGACAGCATGAGAGGGAGGAGGATCAGAGGGAGAAGCAGACTCCCTGCCGAGCAGGGA
>NW_027765561.1:0-3967 GCF_054177405.1 Leptonychotes weddellii
GGACATTAGGAGAAGGAAGGGAAAAATGGGGGGGGAATTGGAGGGAGAGATGAACCATGAGAGACTATGGCTCTGAGAAACAAACAGGGTTTTAGAGGGGAGGGGGGAGGGGGGATTGGTCAGCCCGGTGATGGGTATTAAGGAGGGCACGTACTGCATGGAGCACTGGGTGTTATATGAAAACAATGGATCATGGATCACCACATCAAAAACCAATGATGTATTGTATGGTGACTAACATAACATAATAAAATTAAAAAAAAAAAGAGGTACAATCTTCCAATTATAAAATAAAAAGAGACACAGATGTAATATACAGCAGAGAATATAGTCAATAATACTGTAACAATTTTGCATGGTGACAGCTGGTAAATGCATTTACTATGGCAACCATTTCATAGTGCATATAAATATTGAATCACTAAGTTGTACACTTGAAACTAATACAATATAGTATGCCAATTACTCAATTTAATAAATCAATAAATGAATAAATTTAAAAAAAAACAAATGGGCACTCATTCCACATGTGTCACTCCCAAAGGACTTCAAAGAGTTCACATGTTTGTTTCACTCCACTTTGGAATGCCACTCTTCCTTCCACTATTGGAATTCTGTTCCAGCATTATGTTACAGAGCCTCCCTAATACCTGCCTATGGGAATGTGGGTAATGGTGCCATCTGACACTTACCATAATTTCATTCAAACTCATATTGCTTTTACATTGTATTTCCCTTTGCCATTCTGGCTCCTAACTGCCAGCAGCAGGCTCAAATCTTACCTAAATAGGAGCATTTTGACTTGGGGAGAGAACATTGTTTGGTGCCATTTGCTAAATAGTATACATTACTGCAGAGCGAGGGTTCTGACCCAGGGCCAAGTCCCCTGCATCCAGAGCATGGGAATTTTCAAGGGCAAGAAAGCAGCCCCTGAAGAGATGTGAAAATCCTTGCTGAGCAACAAAAGTGGGAGTGGAAGAGAATCTCAATGGAAACTGTCACCCCAAATCAAGGCTGGGCCTGAAGCATTTAGTTAGAATGAAGGAAGGAAGGAAAACAAGTGTCCTCTCAGTTGCCAGATAAATGCATCTTAACAATCCCTCTCCCCAAATGTCCTCTCTACAAGTAATGCTAAGTAACTTCTAAGTGTTAATCAAAGAGACGGCTCAAAATAAGGTTTTAAAGAAGGCAGAAGATACATGCAGGATAACAAGAGCCAAGAGACAGGTAAATGGTTTTAATTTGCCCAGAGATATGTTCTAAATAGGACCTGGAAACAGAGACGTCTATATGATAAGGGAAACAATAAGCCAGCCCTATGAGGAGGTGTAATTGAAGATGTAGAATAATGACATAACCTGAAGTAAAGAAGAAAGCGTATCAAACTGTGAATTTTCAGGAAGCATTCAGGCTCCCTGCTGTCAAAGAAGTTCAGGATGTTTTTAGCATAGGGGTAAAGAGGCAAGAAATCAAGTCAGCAGAAAAAAAAATTTAGTTGGTGGGGTGATGTGGGGTAGGCAGGAAATAGAGTGAAGAGGGAACATAAACAAAACAGAAGCTTCTTGGATATATGGAAAGTGTGATGTCAGTCCACATAGTGGCCCCTATTCCTTTCAGCATCTGTTCATATCGTTCATACCTAATCAACAGTCACCTCCTGTCCTTTTCACTCCTGCAGGTCCTCACAGCTGCATACCACCTCTGATTTCTCAGGGTTCCCACTGACTGTCCCACCAAGGTTGGCCCTATCCTATCAGACCAAGTTTCCCTCCCAGTTAATATCATATTCCTTCCCAGAGAGCTTTTTAGGTGTCTGGGAGTAATGTGTTTTTCTCAGAACTCTGGTTTCATAGAGTGCTTCAGAAGAGTGAGTGAGCTCAGCATCACTCTGCTTCAACTGCTTCAGCATCCCTCTGCTTTAACAGCTTCAATGAAAAGCTCCACTTGTATCCATTTTATATAGTGAGGCACAGAATAATTTTCTTCGAACTGTTGTGACTGTTAATATAGATCTGAAAACTACTGTGACACACAATGAGTCACTACTACTAGAAACTACCCCTTGAATGAAGCACCTGACTAGCTGACCAGCCTCTTGACCAGGACTCACAGGAAGGATGATAGCTTTTGTCAGAAAGGTCTATCAGGGCCTTTCCCAACACATTCTATATGCAGCTGTATAAAATTCACACTAGCTCCAGATACAGGACTCCCAAGATTAGATTTGGTTGGTGGGTCCTGCTTAAAAAAAAAAAAAACAACACATCATTCAAGGCCCTCACAAAGATGGATTGGCTAAAGAGCTTCACACAAATTTTTTTTTTAAGATTTTATTTATTTATTTGAGAGAGAGAGAATGAGAGACAGAGAGCATGAGAGGGAGGAGGGTCAGAGGGAGAAGCAGACTCCCTGCTGAGCTGGGAGCCCGATGTGGGACTCGATCCCGGGACTCCAGGATCATGACCTGAGCCGAAGGCAGTCGCTTAACCAACTGAGCCACCCAGGCGCCCCGCTTCACACAAAATTTTGTCAGAAGCTCCCTCCAGGACTGCCAGGCATTCTAATATAATTTATCATCTTCTCTTGTGTATTTTTCTGGAGTTGTACATTCCTAGTTTCACCATAGCTTCTTACAGTCCTTCTTGGATCTTTTACAGACATGCATAAGAACTTTAAATCTCCAAGGCTGCAATTTGAAGGCATCCAAACATACAGTGTATATCTCTGAACATCTTGCCCTCTGAATCTACCTCCCCTGCTGCAAACCAGCACTTCATCACAACTTCCAAGTATTTATTGTCCCAAATTACAGAAGATCAAAATCTCTCTTTTGCAGCTTTTACATTTTATTCTCTCATTGAGCTAATGTCAAAAGATCAACACAACAAAGACTTAATAAAGGATCAGATTAAAATGATATCTACAGGGATCTCCATATTTCTTAAGTGGCATTTATTTTTATGTATGTATGTATGTACGTATTCATTCATTCATTCATTTATTGAATGCTTATTACTTCCTTTCAAAATTCAAACTCCCTAGCACTACATTCAAGGTCCTCCCTGATTTTGATCCATCAAAATTGCCAACCTTCATATCCCATGGCATCCTTCTATTAGTCTCTATTCTAAACACCCTGGACTATTCACCAGTGTTTAAACTTTTATACCTCCCTTTCTTTGTTTATGTTGTTTCTTCTAGTTATAATGCCCTTATCCACATGCTACACTTACCGAAATGATAATCCTTTTTCAAGGCCCAGGTCAAAAGCCACCTCTTCATAAAATTTACCTGATCCCTCTACTGAGACTCAACACCTCCTTCCTCTGTGCCACTACGGTATGTTTTTGTTTATAGCACTACTGAGCACTTACCACACTCTACCTTCTGGTTGTGTAATCCAGATCCTGCTACCTAATAAATGATAAGTCCCAGAGGGTTGAAGATAACTCTAGCTTATTTCAGTCTACCCACTACAGCCTCACAAAAAATGCCTCTTCTTTTTTTTTCAGGATTTTTTTCATTATGTTATGTTAATCACCATACATTACATCATTAGTTTTTGATGTAGTGTTCCATGATTCATTGTTTGTGTATAACACCCAGTGCTCCATGCAGTACATGCCCTCCTTAATACCCATCACCAGGCTAACCCATCCCCTCATCTCCCTCCCCTCTAGAACCCTCAGTTTGTTTCTCAGAGTCCATCGTCTCTCATGGTTCGTCTCCCCCTCCAATTCCCCCCCCTTCATTTTTCCCTTCCTACTATCTTCTTCTTCTTCTTTTTTTAACATATAGTGTATTATTTGTTTCAGAGGTACAGGTCTGTGGTTCATCAGTCTTACACAATTCACAGCACTCACCATAGCACATACCCTCCCCACTGTCTATCACCCAGCGACCCCACCCCTCCCACCCCCCACCACTCCAGCAACCCTCAGTTTGTTTCCTGAGATTAAGAATTCCT
>NW_027765562.1:0-296 GCF_054177405.1 Leptonychotes weddellii
GAGAAGCAGACTCCCTGCCGAGGAGGGAGCCCGATGTGGGACTCGATCCAGGGACTCTGGGATCATGACCTGAGCCGAAGGCAGTCGCCCAACCAACTGAGCCACCCAGGCGCCCGACCATTTCTACTTTCTTCTGGCTAGGGTCAACCATTTAAGTCATAATTATGCATTATCTTTTATAGTTCTTTTTTTTTTTTTTAAAGATTTTATTTATTTATTTGACAGAGAGAGACACAGCGAGAGAGGGAACACAAGCAGGGGGAGTGGGAGAGGGAGAAGCAGGCTTCCTGCAGAGC
>NW_027765563.1:0-296 GCF_054177405.1 Leptonychotes weddellii
TGTAATTCAACTTCCAGGAAGATGGAGCAGATGTACATTCCCTATTCCTCCCACTAGTACAACTAAAAGCCCTAAACTTTATTTATAAAACAAATATAACAAGGGGCGCCTGGGTGGCTCAGTTGGTTAAGCGACTGCCTTCGGCTCAGGTCATGATCCTGGAGTCCCGGGATTGAGTCCCGCATCGGGCTCCCTGCTCGGCAGGGAGTCTGCTTCTCCCTCTGACCCTCCTCCCTCTCATGCTCTCTATCTCATTCTCTCTCTCAAATAAATAAATAAAATCTTTAAAAAAAAAA
>NW_027765564.1:0-296 GCF_054177405.1 Leptonychotes weddellii
AGTCGCTGCGAGATGTGGCTGGATTATTGCTGAAAGCCTCTCCAGCAGAGAAGCGTGCTCCTGTCCCCTGTGGCTGGGGAAGGGTGACAGAGAACATAGTTGCTCTCCTTCCCAGGACTTGGCATCTGCGCTCCCTGCTTTCTTGACCCAGAGTTCTCTTCGGTCCAGAGAACTGTGATGGGCAAGTGGGGTACTTGCCCGGATGAGCCAGAATTCCTAGCGCTTGAGCTTGAATTCTTCTGTGCTACTGTTCATGTGGCTCTGAGAAACTCATGATCCCCGCTGTATGTTCAGCA
>NW_027765565.1:0-296 GCF_054177405.1 Leptonychotes weddellii
GCAGGGAGCTGTGATTCCGTGGGCAGATATGGGAAGATAAACAGAAGGGGGAGGGAGTGGTCGGGATCCTGCACCGCCAGTTTGCAACAGCCTCCCACACTGGGTCCGGGGCACAGACTTGCAGACCGGTAGTGGTGGGGAAAGGACTTTAGGGCAGCCCCCAGACTGAAACCTGGAGCAGCAGGGCCACATGTGCAAACGGGGGTGGTTGGCGGTTTTAGAAGCACAAAGGGCAGAGACACTGTGCCTAGACCTGGAAGCTGAGGGGTGCACAACCCAGGATGCTGCAGTTTTTA
>NW_027765566.1:0-296 GCF_054177405.1 Leptonychotes weddellii
CCCTTTCTGGCCTCCCAACTCCATTTTAGTGAGGTTTCCCTTTATCAGTTTTCATAGTGGATAACTATAGTGTGGTGGTTATGGGCCTCTGAAAAGAGATACCAATTCAGACTCCTTTTTGTCCAGCATTTCTTCCCCAAATCCATACTATATTAGATGTTAGCCCAAAGCAGAAAACCCTCCCTTTCTTTTTTTTTTTTGTAAGTAAAATTCTTTTTTTTTTTTTGCATACCCGAAACTAATTTTTTTTATTCTTATGTTAATCCCCATACATTACATCATTAGTTTTAGATGTA
>NW_027765567.1:0-296 GCF_054177405.1 Leptonychotes weddellii
CACAAAACAAGATCCACCTATGCCGTCTACAGTAGACACACTTGATCTCAGTTACAAATAGATTAAAATCAAAGGGATGGAAAACGTACCTCAGGCAAACAACCGTAAGAAAGCTGGAGTGGATACACTCATTAGCCAAAAGGGACTTTAAAAATGCTACTAAGATAAACAGGATGACTTTATACCGATAAAATGGTCAAGTCATCAGAAAAATGAAACAATTCTAAACATATATTCACCTAATAATTCAACACCCAAATACATGTAAGCAAAACTGACAGAAACTGAGAGAGAAA
>NW_027765568.1:0-296 GCF_054177405.1 Leptonychotes weddellii
GCGCCTGGGTGGCTCAGTCGTTAAGCGTCTGCCTTCGGCTCAGGTCATGATCCCAGGGTCCTGGGATCGAGCCCCGCATCGGGCTCCCTGCTCTGCCGGGAGCCTGCTTCTCCCTCTCCCACTCCCTCTGCTTGTGTTCCCTCTCTCTCTGTGTCTCTCTCTGTCAAATAAATAAATAAAATCTTTAAAAAAAAAAAAATAAAATGAGGATTTAGACTGAGGAACCCACAAGGTTCTCCCGGTTTGGTCTCCAATTTCATCTATTATGAGTGGCATGTGGTTTTGCTGTAAACTAC
>NW_027765569.1:0-296 GCF_054177405.1 Leptonychotes weddellii
ACTGGACCAGAGGAGCAGGACAAAAAGTGGCCTGTTGGCAGTGGGAGGTGGGGCTATCGAGTGGTGATGGAGGCTTTGGCTCGCTGGGTGGAGAATTCATCAGAGTCTGGAGCTGCCTGAACACAAAGGTTGTTGGGACTAACGGGGATTTACTGGGCTTTAGCCAATTCTTGGCTCTGAGACTTGCAGATGACCTGTCTGGCCTATTTGTTGGTATGTTATACAGAGACCAAACCCAGTCAAAGGGAGGCCTGGGAGAGCAGAACTCTCTGAGGTAGAAGGACCCTTCCCCAAGG
>NW_027765570.1:0-296 GCF_054177405.1 Leptonychotes weddellii
ATGTGATACAGAATTGACCAGACTTAGAAGAGTCTTGAGTTGTGTCTAAAATTAAATATGCAATATAGGACTTTTATCCATTTAGTTTTTGTTTGTTTTTTTTTGTTTGTTTATTATGTTATGTTAGTCACCATACAGTACATCATTAGTTTTCGATGTAGTGTTCCAGGATTCATTGTTTGCATATAACACCCAGTGCTCCATGCAATACATGCCCTCCTTTATACCCATCACCGGGCTAAGCAATCCCCCCACCCCCGTCCCTTCTAAAACACTCAGTTTGTTCCTTGGAGTCC
>NW_027765571.1:0-296 GCF_054177405.1 Leptonychotes weddellii
AAAGAGGAAAGTTTGCATGTGCTAATTGCTCTTTTTTTTTTTTTTTTTGCAGACAAGCTAAGAAAAATGTCGTCTCCGGGATCTCTTATTAGATGGCTCTCATTTCCCACATCGTCCAAAAATGATAAAAATGTTCTCCTCCTAAACTGGGCCTGCTTCTTTATTTTGAACGGAAGAAAGCACCCGCATTTTGCGGGAAAACGGACGTTCAACAGTCACTTTATCGGCTCGTGGTGGGGGAAAAAAAAATCAGGAAGCCTATCAGGAAAGGTTCCATTCCAATTGTTGATCTATCA
>NW_027765572.1:0-7350 GCF_054177405.1 Leptonychotes weddellii
GAGTCCCACATCGGGCTCCCTGCTCAGCGGGGAGTCTGCTTCTCCCTCTGACCCTCCTCCCTCTCATGCTATGTCTCTCATTCTCTCTCTCGCAAATAAATAAATAAAATCTTTAAAAAAAAAATAAATAAAGATTTTTAAGTAATCTCTACACTCAGCTTGGGGCTTGAACTTACAACTCCATAATCAAGAGTTGCATGCTCTACTGACTGAGCCAGCCAGGCGCCCCTCATTTACTTCCTTTTCAAATCTACCTGCTCTTTCTTTGTAATACCCTGTTTGTGTGCAATAAATTTTTTCTTTATCTCTTTGAACATCTTCAGCCTTCATACATGCTGTTATCAGAGTTTCTTAGCTATAAAGTCACCTGCTGCTGCGTCTGCTGACTTGCTCCTGTTGGGACGGATGCCCAGGGTTTTGGAATCTGGCTCATTTTGGATGTCTTCCAAGGGAGCTCTATGTCTGAGCTTCAGAGTCTGCAGGTGTCTCTGTGGGAGTGACTTAGCTTTTGCCTTTGCTCAGCCCTTCAGAATTCACAGGTCCCAAACCATATTTTTAAGTTAAGAAATAGTTCAGACATAAAAAAATATGAAAAATTATACAGTGAGCTCCCATGGAGCCCCCATGTATACCACCTTGACTGCACCACTCTCTCTACTCACCCCCTGGTCACAGCCCAGGTAATTACTAGCTTGAATTTAGCATTGAGCAATCCCATGCATTTCTTTTACTATATTATATTTAACTCTAAACAATAGTTGAGCTATATAGTATAAGTATATAAGTAAATATTATTAAACATTACATACTACATCTGGGCACCTGGGTGGCTCAGTTGGTTGAGCGACTGCCTTCGGCTCAGGTCATGATCTCAGAGTCCCAGGATCGAGTTCCGTGTCAGTCTCCCTGCTCAGCAGGGAGTCTGCTTCTCCCTCTGATCCTCCCCCCCTCTCCTGCTCTAAGTAAAAATCTTTAAAAAAAATCTTTTAAAAAATACATTACATACTACATATGTATTCTTTTTTAACTTGCCTTTTTTTCCCTTCACATTGTTTGTGAGATTAATCCATGTGTATTTAGGGTGTATTCCAGAAGCGTAAACACTGCATTGAAGAGAATGTGCATCAGACTTCATAGGTATTGCCAAACTGTTTTCCAAATGGATTGTATAAAGTTACAGTTCCACAAACGATGTCCAAAACAGTTTTTATTTCTCCACTCTAGGATTTCCTCACCACTTAAATGACATCCACGGGCTCTGTTGACAAATTTCAGTCTACCCTACAGACCAAGGCATGTGGTTGTGACCCCAGCCGGCAAGCAAAACCTTTACTCCCTGAACACTGACAGGAGAGTGCGCACCAGCTCCTGGCTTCATGCTATGTGGCTGAGGCAGAGTGGAGAGTAGGAGAGGAGTTCAAAGGCAACAGAGCTAGACCTGGGAGGACCTTGTGAAGACTTTGGCTTTCACTCTCAGTGAAATGGGAACCATTGCAGGATACTGAGCAGCGGAGAGACAAGTCCCAAGTCATGGCGTGGAGGGAAACTTCTGGCTGCTGTGTGGATATAAGACCGTAACAGGGTAAGGGTGGAAGCCAGGAGACCAGTTAGGAGGCTTTGTTGCAGTCATGTAGGTGAGCTGATGAGAGCGCCTACCAGAGTGGAGGTGTGAGATGCAATCCGATTTTGGTGTTATTTTTAAGGTAACACCAGCATGATTTGCTGACAAATTGGATATGTAAGGACAGGAGACTATTCAAACTGACATGCATGTATAAGGATTCATGTACACAAAAGTCCTTGGTGGTGGGGCGTTTGGCTGGCTCAATCAGTAGAGCATGTGAGTCTTGATCTCAGGGTCGTGAGCTGAAGACCCATGCTGGGTGTAGAGCTTAGTTATAAAGAATAAAAAAAATTTAAAAAAGTCAGGGCGCCTGGGTGGCTCAGTTGTTAAGCGTTAAGCCTTCAGCTCAGGTCATGATCCCAGGGTCCTGGGATCAAGCCCCATGTTGGGCTCCCTGCTCAGCGGGAAGCCTGCTTCTCCCTCTCCCACTCCCCCTGCTTGTGTTCCCTCTCTCGCTGTGTCTCTCTCTGTCAAATAAATAAATAAAATCTTTAATAAATAAATAAAGTCTTTGGTGGTATTGTTTGTAATGGGGAGAAAAAGAAGTAACACACATATTCTCCAACAGGGAAATGGATAAATTGTGATACATTCGTAAAATATAATACCATAGAGCAGTGATGTGTTACATGCAGTGGTGGTATGACTAACATGCCAGAATGGATTAATCTCACAAAGCTAACATGAAGAGAAAAGGCAAGTCACAGAATACATATATAGTATGCAATGCTTAAGAACATTTACAGCTAAACAATGGATCATTTAGAGTTACAGAGAACATAAAGAAGTAAACTCCAAGGGTTCTGAGCAACCAGCAAGGTAGAGGTGTCCCGTTACCAGACTGGCCAGTGGCTGAGGATTCCAGGGATGAGAGGTCTGGAGAGACAGGCGGAGGCCAGGCCCTGGGAGGCTCACAGTCTTGCGGTGGCTGAGACCAGCCTCTGCCCAAAGTATACAAAGCTGTGAGATCTGGCCAATGGGTTAGGAGGGAGGGCTGTTTACTTCTGAAGTTACTCCACTTGTAGAGCATGGGGAGGTGAAGAAGGTTTTAGGATAGAGGTCTTAACAAATCACCATCACTCCTGAGGGGAGTGATGTGGGGCTCAAGGATGCAGAAGGCTAGAATGTATTTCCATGCCTGAAATAAAGTTCATGTGACCCTTACCATGGCTGTAGCTCAATCTTACACCCCAAACCTGGGGCTGGCTCAGGAAGGAGAGTCCCAACACCCAGGGGAGGACTTGGACCATACAAATAAGGGCAAGAGGGGCGCCTGGGTAGCTCAGTTGGTTAAGCGACTGCCTTCGGCTCAGGTCGTGATCCTGGAGTCCTGGGATCAAGTCCCCCATCGGGCTCCCTGCTCAGCGGGGGGTCTGCTTCTCCCTCTGACCCTCTTCCCTCTCGTGCTGTCTCTCATTCTCTCTCAAATAAATAAATAAAATCTTTAAAAAAACAAACAAACAAACAAATAAGGGCAAGAGAACGCAGAAGAGACCTTAGGGACAAGAAAGGAAGCTGACCATTTACTAGTGGGACGAAGGATGAGTGTATGTTATGTACACTCATTAAGGGCTATGTACGTTAATGATCAAGCTATTTGAAATAATATAACTGTAGCTAATACCTAAATAGGGTTTAATATGTGCGAGGCACTGTTTAAGTTCATTTGCACACAGGGGCGCCTGGGTGGCTCAGTCGTTAAGCGTCTGCCTTCAGCTCGGGTCATGATCCCAGGGTCCTGGAATCAAGCCCCGTGCTGGGCTCCCTGCTCGGCGGGAAGCCTGCTTCTCCCTCTCCCACTCCCCCTGCTTGTGTTCCCTCTCTCGCTGTCTCTCTCTGCCAAATAAATAAGATTAAAAAAAATAAAAATAAAAAGGGCGCCTGGGTGGCTCAGTTGGTTAAGCGACTGCCTTCGGCTCAGGTCATGATCCTGGAGTCCAGGGATCGAGTCCCACATTGGGCTCCCTGCTCAGCAGGGAGTCTGCTTCTCCCTCTGACCCTCTTCCCTCTCGTGCTGTCTCTCATTCTCTCTCTCTCAAATAAATAAATAAAATCTTTAAAAAAAAAAAAAAGTTCATTTGCACATATTTAAACCTAACTCTTTGTTAGGGTAGGTACTCTCACCTGACAAATGAGAAAACTGATAGAATGGATAAGTAACCTAGCCAATCAGTCTTGCTCCAGAATCTTGACCACTCCCCTATACTTCCTATGTGATACTGTTAACCTAGAAAAATGCAGTTACAAATAGAAGTCCTCATATATAGTACCTGGAGACACCCATTAACAAACGAAGTTTTTGAAGTTTTTTCCAAAATAAAAATGGGCAGAAATGTATATGGAAGGGTGAAATCTAAATTACAGGAAAACATAAACAACAAAAAAAATCAAGTTGCAGGGGCACCTGGGTGGCTCAGTTGGTTAAGCATCGCCTTAAGCTCAGGTCATGATCTTACGATCCTGGGATCAAGCCCTGCATCAGGATCCCTACTCAGCGGGAAGACTGCTTCTCCCTCTCCCTCTGCTTGTGTTCCCTCTCTTGCTGTGTCTCTGTCAAATAAATAAATAAAATCTTTAAAAAAAATAAAAAAGGGCGCCTGGGTGGCTCAGTTGGTTGGGCGGCTGCCTTCGGCTCAGGTCATGATCCTGGAGTCCTGGGATCAAGTCCCACATTGGGCTCCCTGCTCAGCAGGGAGTCTGCTTCTCCCTCTGACCCTCTTCCCTCTCGTGCTTTATCTCTCAAATAAATAAATCTTTAAAAAAAATAAAGAAAATAAAATCTTTTTAAAAAATCAAGTTGCAGTAGAACTACATGAACAATTATCCCATATTTATTAAGTTCAAAAAGATACAAAACAGTATATATTGTTTAGGGATATATTCAGAGTAAAACTAAGGAAGGTCAGGGAATGGTAACAGCCACAATTCAGCTGGGTAGTTTCCTCTGAGTGGGAGGGATTAAAAGGGAAAGTGAATCAAAGGCAGGTTTGCTTCAGTTACTGGTAATGTTCTAAAGCTGGGTGACAGGTATAGCAGACAGAAAGGAATTTGAATCCAGACTACTTTCTGACCTTAAGCTAATTATCTCACATCCTGAGCTTTCCTTTTCTTGCCCTTAAAGTGAGGTAGATAGTATCAAAGTAGCAAGGTTGAGTTTTAAGGATTCCATGAAGTGAAGCACATGAAAAGCTTAGTGCAGATCTAAGCACCGCTGGCTGGGAAGATAAAACAGGATGATCCTTGAGAGCCACACACAATTACGTGCTTAGGACCTTATATCATAAACTAGTACATTCTTAGTGGTACTAATTCAGAAATCCATGGAGGAAATAGTCCAAGTCTCCTCCTACCCTCACCCCATAGTCTCAATCCCCTCCACAAAAGTAACCTTGACTGGTAACAGACTAGTTCAGTTCTTAGGAACAAGAGCCCAAGTGAGGGATTTTAAGAATCTTAATAAAGTATTACCTACTTTAATCCATGAAGTTTTAGAGAACAAGTCCCTTCTAAACAGGGCTAATCCTAAGGTTTGGGCCAAGGACTGAAGCCCAGGGAACCCTTTACTAGGGAATAGCAATGTGAGCAGCAAACTGGACTCAGTCTTCCAGCGAGTACCATCCAGAGCAATGTCAGGAAGAAAAAAATAAAACTAGCAAAGGTGATTAAGGAAAATACAGGTTGGGAAATATCTTTCCTAATTTAAGATTTATTTAAGAAAGAGCTAGCATGTGCACAGGGGAGGGGCAGAGGGAGAGAACCTGATTCCTTACTCCATCCCACAACCCTAAGGTCACGACCTGAGCTGAAATCAGATGTTCAAGCAACTACACCACCTAGACGCCACAATCTTTGCTAATTTCAAGTGGTGGGGGGGGTGCCTGCATGGTTCGGTTGGTTAAGTGTCTGACTTTGGCTCAGGTCATGATTTTGGGGTCCTGGGATGGAGCCCTACTTAGGGCTCTCTGCTCAGCCAGGAATCTGCTTGTCTCTCACTCTGCCCCTCCCCCAGCTTGTGCTCTTTTCTCAATAAAATCTTTAAAAAAAATTAAAGTGGTGGGGACCAAGCTGGAAATGCTCAGTAGGCAGGGGGCACCTGGGTGGCTCAGTCAGTTGGGCGTCTGCCTTCAGCTTAGGTCTCAGTCTCAGGGTCCTGGGATCACCGTGGGATCAAGCCCTGGCAGGCAGGCACCCTGCTCAGCAGGAAGTCTGCTTCTCTTTCCCTCCTGCCCCCCCCCCCCCGGCTCATGCTGTCACTCTTTCAAAATCTTAAAAAAAAAGTTCAGTAGGCAAATATGGAAAAAATGTAATTTTTAAAAGATGACTGAGTAGGTAGGGGCAACTGGCTGACTCAGTTGATAGAGCACGGGACTCCTGATCTCAAGGTTTAAGTTCCAGCCCCACACTGGGGGGTAGAGATTACTTAATAAAGTGGCAAAGATTAAAAAAGACTAAAAAGTAGTAAGTTAATAGCACCAAACTGGTGCCAAAAGTGTTACCACTGGGAGTAGTGATGACAGGTATAGGAAAAAAAAGGCAATCTTTTTTTTTTTTTAAGATTTTATTTATTTATTTGAGAGAGAGAATGAGAGAGAGCACATGAGAGGGGGGAGGATCAGAGGGAGAAGCAGACCCCCTGCTAAGCAAGGAGCCCGATATGGGACTCGATCCCGGGACTCCAGGATCATGACCCGAGCCGAAGGCAGTCGCTTAACCAACTGAGCCACCCAGGCGCCCAAAAAGGCAATCTTTTGACACTGATGTCACCGAGCATAAACTGGTACAACCTTATGGAATATACTATGCATTGTTTTACATGCTTAAATCCTTTGAAATTCTACTTTTGGAAATGTATTCTACCACACTTCAGGTGGGTGCAAGTAACAGGGAGTCAGTACTGGTATACAGCATGACTAGAAACCTAAACACCCCCCTCCCAGGAACTGGATAATTTGGAAGTCTTACAGCAACGGAAATTTGTACATGTTGCTGGAAAACCACCCTTGAAATAGGGAAAGTATGAATATGCTTTTTTCCCAATTTTTACTGTGGTGAAATACATATAAAAGTTACCAACTTAAAAAGAAGATTTATTTACTTGACAGAGCTAGAGAATAGAGAGCACAAGCAGGGGGAACCATGAGGGAGGGAGAAGCAGGCTCTCCCACTGAGCAGGGAGCCTGACGCGGGGCTGGACCCCAGGACCCTGGGATCATGACCTAAGCACAAGTCAGCCGTTTAACTGAGCCACGCAGGCAACCCCATCCGAACCATTTTTAAGCACACACTTCAATGGTATCAAATACATTCTGTAATACTGGGCAACCATCACCACCATTTATCTCCATAATTCTTTTCTTCTTGTAAAACTGAAATTCTGTATCCAAACTCCCTATTTACCCCTTTCCCCAGCCCCTAGCAACCACCATGGGTATATGCTTTTAAAATATAGACCACCTGTTTCCACTTATTCTTCAAAAGGCAAACTAAGCACCTGTGTTAGTATTTCAACACCCTAAAAACCTTTACTACTTGTTAACATCTAGTCCCTTAAAATCCTATGGCAGACCACCTAAAATCCTTAATTCTAGTGTCAACCCGGTTTTAGCTTTTTGTATACAGTTGCAAAGAGGTATAGCTGTCAGCTGTGATGTTCATTCACAGATGGTTACCTTTCACTTCCCTAAATCTTTTTGTACAATCTTGTTTTTATGGAAACCAAACTTTTA
>NW_027765572.1:7450-13958 GCF_054177405.1 Leptonychotes weddellii
ATCTTTTGATAAAAACAGTATTTATGTTAAATAAGTCTAATTGGTCTAAAAATACTTAAGCATCTCAAAATTTCTGGGCAGTTTCTTTCCTCCAGTAAGTTGACAGCTGCTCACACAGGTTAATGCAGGAAAACTAGATGGAAGCTCCTGGGATCTGCCCAACACCAGATGGGAGATATCCTCTGCGTTAACAAAACCCTGAAATTTCATAAAAAGAACATGTATGAGAACCATGCAGGCAACTGGAATTAAAACGTGAACCTGGGCGGGTAGGGAAGACATGAGTAAATCAGTGATTTTCAAAGATCCTCAGAAAAATGCTCATGGTCCAAAAAGGTGATCATTACCACTTGAGGGCTGCGAGAGAAAAGGGCACTCACCATAGTAGCCAGGGAGAAAGGACGCAGCTCTTCACTTCTCATCACAGCCTGTAGGTTCAAGTGGCAGGAGCCATTACCTAGGCATCACAGACATCTCTCCACAGCATTTCTCCCAGAGGGCGAATTCCAAACTTCAGCCCTTCAGCTACCAGATCGGTGTCTCATCTGAAAGGGCACCACCCTAGCTAGGCTTCCAGAATAATCATGCTAGAAAGATGAAAACAGGACAACCAATGAGAAGGACAAGCAAAGTTAAGCTCCCTCCCCACAATGGCCCTTTCTGAGACTCAAGTATCCAGTTCTCCAAATGAGTCAGAATTAATTTTTGACATCAAGACCAGCATCAGAGACTCTAGTCTGAGAAATCATCATTCCCAATTTAAGAGACCTGGATCAGGGGAGGCCATTCTGTGAAGGGATGTAATACACTGAAAGGCAACTGACCCAGTATAAGGATGTCGCAAATGAAGAGATGGAAGTGGAAGAGAGTAAAGTCGGGGGAAAAAAATCCCCTCAGAACTGCAAAAAAATACCTCCACAGGGAAGCCCAGCAGGTAGGGGTGTACAGAAGAAGTAGGTTTAACCAGGCTTGGACAAAAACATGGGGAGTTAGAAATGGTTTTTTTTTTTTTTTTAAAGATTTTATTTATTTGAGACAGAGAATGAGAGAGACAGAGAGCACATGAGAGGGGGAGGGTCAGAGGGAGAAGCAGGCTCCCTGCCGAGCAGGGAGCCCGATGCGGGACTGGATCCCGGGACTCCAGGATCATGACCTGAGCCGAAGGCAGTCACTTAACCAACTGAGCCACCCAGGCGCCCCAGAAATGATTTTTTTAATAGTCACAAAAGAAATGTAAACCAAAAAGCAGTCCTTGGAAAATCACCAGGTAATATACTTGCATTGCTTCGCGTGTTCCTTAGGAACAGACTCCATACTGGCCCCGAGAGAGAGCCTTAAGGACAAGATGGTGAGAAGTACTGAGAACCATCTCACACCTAATACTCACCTTTATCCAACAGTAACACACCTCCGGACTCTTAAGACACCTAACGGATAAATCAAACACAGGGATTCGTGGCTAGTAAAGGTTCTCGGCCATCAAGTTCTCCCCAGCCCAGAGATCAGGAAACCCCAGCCCGGGGGAGGGAGATGTTCAGCGCGCTGCGGTGATGGCGTCAGCGAGACACTCAGAGTCACCTGAGTTCATCATTACCCCCGTCTTCCCCCAGGACCACCGCCAGCCACTCCATCTCGCACAATCCACTCACCCTCAGGGCGCTGCGGACCAGCCTGCGAGGACCAGGGGCCTGGGAAGAAACAGGGAGTCAGCAGATGCCGGGGCGACTCCAGCCGAGTTCCCCCTGCCCTGGGCTGGGTCAGTTCCAAACAGTGGCGTCATGGACGCGTCAGAAACTCTAGTCTGTAATGGTAATTCATCCTGCTCAGCCCAAGATTGCGGCCCCCTCACCCGGCAAGACCCCGAGGTACCTACACGCAGGAAGCCGTGCAAAGACAGCGCAGGACGCTGGGGCCTCCCCCTAGCGTAGGGGAGGGAGCCGCAGGAGCCCCCACAGGCACTGCACCATTCCCACAGCCCGACGCAACCAGACCAGCGCACAAAGGGAGCTACAATGGCGGGGCCCCGGCTATTTATAGCGGCGTGGGTTTGGGGGCCTGACGGGCATGGCTGTCTTCGTCGATGCCGGGCTCGGCCTACGGCCTCTTCCCCTTCGTTCGTCCAAACAAGAATAAACCAAGTGAAAGAGAGGCCAGGGGTGAATGTTTCAAACTCTTCCGGGCAAATATTCGGGCATATTTTGTTAATTTTGAAAAACAAAAGACAGATGACGGTTTCTCGACTGGCCGGGCAGGGCGCATGCGCAGCTGAGCTGTCTTCTTTAGTGGCCTCCCCAGGGCAGGCCAGTCCGCCTCTGGAGATCTGTGGACCTCTCTCGTCCTCACCGGTGCCCGCTTGGGGTCCAGGTCCCTCCGGGAGGCTGTCACCCGCTTCGTCTAGCCAGCGAAATCTGAATTCGCAACCCATTCCAGCCTGCAGACCTGTCAGGCACATCAACTTTAATGCTGTTTTTTTTTTTTTGACAGCTTTAAGATATAAATGACATACAATAAACAATTAAAAAAAAAAAACACACCATTTGAGGGTGCCTGGGTGGCTCAGTCGGTTAAGGGTCTGCCTTCGGCTCAGGTCGTGATCCCAGGGTCCTGGGGTCGAGTCCCGCATCTGACTCCCTGCTCTGTGGGGAGCCTGCTCCCTCTGCCTCCCTCTCTCGCTCTCAATCTGTGCCTCATTAATAAATAAATAAAATATTTATTAAAACACAAAACACACCATTTGAAAAAATACACCATTTGATAACTTTATTTATTTATTTTTTCCAAGTATTTTTATTTATTTTTGTGAGAGAGGGCGCGCAAGCGCGCGCGCAGGGACCAGCGGGGGAGGGGCAGAGGGAGAAGCAGGCTCCCCAGTGAGCAGGAAGCCCCACGCGGGGCTCGATCCCAGGTACTTAAAAAAAAACATTCTATGAAGCGGGGGAAATCGGAGGGGTGAACGAACCATGAGAGACGATGGACTCTGAAAAACAAACTGAGGGTTCTAGAGGGGAGGGGGGTGGGAGGATGGGTTAGCCTGGTGGGTATTGAGGAGGGCACGTTCTGCATGGAGCACTGGGTGTTATGCACGAACAATGAATCATGGAACACTTCATCTAGAACTAATGATGTAATGTATGGGGATTAACATAAGAATAAAAAAAAAACATTCTAACCTCTTTTAAGCGTAAAGTTCAGTAGTGTTGACTGTATTCACATTGCTGTGCAACCGATCTGCAGAACTTTCTTATCTTACATTACTGAAACACAATACCATTAAAGTACTCCATTAAGCTAAACTACTCCCAGTAAACGACACCCTTTTTCCTGTTTCGTGTCCTCTTTATGAGCAGTGCATGGCCTGGGAGTTGGCCAGAAACAGTGACCTGTGTTCAGTACACTCTAAATAGCACCCTATATCTCAGGGGGGTTGGAAGCAAAACAAATTATGGTGGTGTGGCAACATCCAGGCCCTGCTCTCCCTTTGCTAGTTTTTGCTCCCCCAGAAATCTGGTCATTTGCTCTTGGCCACTTAATCCATCAACTCATAAATTATCCCAAATCCCACCTTCCTGGACCCTTCTATACCTCCTCATTTATAAATGCATTTAATGTTTGGTGATGTATGCTGGCATCTTCATCTTTTGTGAGAAAGCCACTTACGTGAAGGGATGAGTTAGGGGTTCCAGATCATAGGAAATCAGTCTTTTTTTTTCTCCTTAGTAATCTCTACACCCAACATGGGGCTCGAACTCACGATCCCGAGATCAAGAGTCGCATGCTCTATTAACTGAACCAGCCAGGTGCCCCCAAAATGTTTTAAGTTACATAATTTAGGCACAGTGAACACAGATTAAAATTTGGAAGAAGGCCATTGTGGGTGTAGGAAATATATCCTTTTACTTCTGCAATCATCTTTCACCTGACCTCCCTTGTCCCACGATTTCAGACTTCCAACAAAAAATCTCTCCCGGGGCGTCTGGGTGGCTCAGTCGTTAAGCGTCTGCCTTCAGCTCGGGTCATGATCCCAGGGTCCTGGGATCAAGCCCCGCATCCGGCTCCCTGCTCCACAGGAAGCCTGCTTCTCCCTCTCCCACTCCCCCTGCTTGTGTTCCCTTTCTCGCTGTGTCTCTCTCTGTCAAATAAATAAAAATCTTAAAAAAAAAAAAAATCTCTCCCAAGGTGTGCCTGGCTGGCTCAGTTGGTACAGCATGCAACTCTTGATCTTGGGGTACTGAGTCTGAGCCCCAAGTTGTATGTAGAGTTTAAGAACAAAAATAAATAAAAATAAAGAATAAAAACAAAAAATCTCTTCCAAGAATCCTATAGTATTCACTTGTTCATTTGATACATTTCTCAGCTCCCAGGGGCTGAATCCCATCCATAGTTGATGTTGCAAAGTAACTTTGCTTTAAGTTCCAAGATGTGTGTATATGCAGGGAGCCTATGAATTCTCATATTCTTTTTTAAATTTTTTTTTAACATTTAGAGGGTTCCCCCCCCAAAACATTTGGTGGTGCTTTTTGTTTGTTTTTTAACTCTCTACACCCAACATGGGGCTCAAACTCAGGACCCTGAGATCAAGAGTTGCATACTCTTCAGGTGCCCCTGAATTCTCATATTCTGATGTTGCTCCCTAAAGAACCACTTCCCAGCCTCAGGGATTCTCTTTTTTGACCCATGAAGCTGTCCGGGGAGATTTCCCTAACCTCTATCACTGCTGCTGCATTAATCAACACTCCTAAGGTCTTTCAAGCCTTCAGGTTCCCATTCACAGCAGAAAGCCCCTTCCCACTAACTGCTGCTCCTCCAGGCACTGACAGCTTTCTCCCTCTCCCATGCCCCCTGTCCTCTAAAAATGTAATCAGGAGCAGCTTCTGATGCAATCAGTTTTCTCAATGCTGCCTGCACATTGGAAAGACTCAGGCAGCTTGAATTCTCTACAGTGCCTTAGCCCACTCCCAAAGATTCTGACTCCTAGTGGAGATCTGGCAGTGGGTACTTTTTAGCCTCCCCCAATGATTTTAATACACCACCAGGTTGGAGAAACATGTCTCCAATAGTGTGCAGCTATTTATTCCCTCTACTACCTGGCAGGGTGGGGGAGGGGGAAGGTAAGAAAGCTGGCAATTCGGTTGCTGCAGCAGTTAAAGTGCACTTACTGGGGTGCCTGGGTGGCTCAGTTGGTTAAGCAGCTGCCTTCGGCTCAGGTCATGATCCCAGGGTCCTGGGATCGAGCCCCGCACTGGGCTCCCTGCTCAGCAGAGGGCCTGCTTCTCCCTTTCCCTCTGCCTGCCACTCTGCCTACTTGTGCTATTTCTCTGTCAAATAAACAAATAAAAAATCTTTTTTTTTTTAAAGTGCACTTACTATAGCCTATGGTAGGAGGCTGTAGTATTATATAGTTCACTTATTTTGTGAGTAAAACAGGCCTTTGAATTGATCCAGGAACCAAAAGACCTTACTATATTCCTTTTCCTTTACAAGCTTTCAAGGAGGGCTTCCTCTACTTTGTCAGTCCTAAAATACTGGATTTTTCCTAGAGAGTGAAGATTTATTGAAACACAGAACTTGAACTTAGTTTTTATTTTGGAGTAGTTCTTTCCAGCCTCAGTTCTGGGGAGGCAGGAGGTTGGGATTCTCTCAGGCTAAGGAAAATGTTAAGGACCTTTAATCTAACTGCTAGGGCAGGAAGAACCCCCCTAGAAGGGCTTGTATGGAGGAAAGCCCATTTCCTTGATCTTCCCAGCTCTATACTCTACTCCTTTCAGCTCCTCCTTCATAATTAAATTTGATGTTACTTTAAGTTCCTATGGTTTTGAGACTGTGCCTAAAAGGTAAAGGAGGTTACTGATCATTAGAACTGGGGTAAAACCGGGCACCTGGGTGGCTCAGTCGTTAAGCGTCTGCCTTCGGCTCAGGTCATGATCCCAGGGTCCTGGGATCGAGCCCCACATCGGGCTCCCTGCTCGGCAGGAGCCTGCTTCTCCCTCTCCCACTCCCCCTGCTTGTGTTCCTGCTCTCGCTATCTCTCTGTCAAATAAATAAATAAAATCTTAAAAAAAAAAAAAAAGAACTGGGGTAAAACCGTCACTCAGAACCAGACAGGAACCCAATGTCAACAGTGTTCAGGCAGTGTGGAAAAAACCAGTATTTGTTGCTGATTCTGCCCTGGATGTAGTTGAAGTGACCACTTCTTGCCATTTGCAACGATGTGGATAGAACTGGAGAGTGCTATGCTGAGCGAAATAAGTCAATCAGAGAAAGACATGTATCATATGACCTCACTGATATGAGGAATTTTTTTTTTAAGATTTTATTTATTTATTTGACAGAGAGAGACACAGCGAGAGAGAGAACACAAGCAGGGGGAGTGGGAGAGGGAGAAGCAGGCTCCCCACTGAGCAGGGAGCCCGATGTGGGGCTCAATCCCAGGACCCTAGGATCATGACCTGAGCCGAAGGCAGACGCTTAACGACTGAGCCACCCAGGCGCCCCTGATATGAGGAATTCT
>NW_027765573.1:0-3967 GCF_054177405.1 Leptonychotes weddellii
GATTACTTAAATAAATAAAACTTTTTAAAATAAGTTATACGTTGGGGTGCCTGGGTGGCTCAGTCATTAAGCGTCTGCCTTCGGCTCAGGTCCTGATCCCAGGGTCCTGGGATTGAGCCCCACGTCAGGCTCCCTGCTCGGTGGGAAGCCTGCTTCTCCCTCTCCCACTCCCCCTGCTTGTGTTCCCTCTCTCGCTGTGTCTCTCTCTGTCAAATAAATAAATAAAATCTTTTTTAAAAAAAAATAAGTACTATGTTTATGGAAACTAGATAGCAATGGGGAAAACTATTGATGAAGGATAGTTGGAAGGCAGGCAGGCAGGGACAAGGGGCCCCTCCGCCCTAAGAGGAAACCACCCTTAGGAGGGTTTTACACCGCCCTGGAAGGAGTCCTCCACCCTTTCCCATGATAGACAGGTGACAAAAATCTGATGGGATGACAGGAGGGTTAATCAGATTAAAACAGCCTGCCAAGAAGCCCATAAAAACCCTTAGACTTAGAAACTCTGGTGGCAACCCCTTCAGGTCCCCTCCCTCCTTGGAAGTTTTGTACTGTCACTTTGCTATTACTCAATAAACCTCCCTTTGCTGCCCACTTTCCTGTCTGGTCTACCTCTTCATTCTTCGAAGTGGCGTGACCAAGAACCGCGGGCACGGACGGAGGAAAAAAATCCCGCAACACTATGAGTGCTAGAACATTAAGTTACAGCAAGTTATGTTTCTTTCATAGAAAGAACCAGGATAAGGACCAGTAGAAGAACTATCAAAGATAAAACTGCACACTGGTTAAAGAGGGTAAAGACATTTTATTCAGTAACTAATGTGGGGGGGAAGGCAGGAAGGGAAAGAGCTGAGCTCAATTCTGATATGCGCAGAGGTGACGCAAATCATCTCTTTAAAAAGAGAATTGTAAGCATATCATCTCTTTAAAAAGAGAATTGTAAGCAGAAAGAGTTAGTGGTCCCTGGAAAAAGAAAGACAAAAAAAAAAAAAGACGTAGATTTTGTGACACAGGACAAATCATTTTAGGCCCCCAGCTATTCTCCCAGAGCCTTGCGGGCTCTTCTTGCCCTAGAACATTACTTGCAGAACTTCCTTAGGAGGTATCAGAATTACAAAGAAATGTGAAAATGTCAGTAGTTAGGATTTCAAGGGAACAAAGGGAATGCAAAAATTAAGTCTCTACAAGGCCAGGAAATTGCCTAATCATATCAGACACAATAAATCAATGGTAAAACTCCCAGTACTGTGAACGCCCTGCATTCCTTACTGTAGGTAAGAAGCCCAAGACCCCATCCAGTTTATACCAGCTCTCAGAGCGTGCCCATAGCCCCTTCCCCTAGTCTGACAGTTACCTCTGCTTCACCAAAACGTCAAAATCTCCACCCTAGGAGGAGTACAGCCTTCATTAACATAACAAAGGATTTGTGTATAGGCATTTTTTAAATTTATTTATTCGACAGAGAGAGAGACAGCGCGAGAGGGAACACAAGCAGGGGGAGTGGGAGAGGAAGAAGCAGGCTTCCCGCAGAGCAGGGAGCCCGATGCGGAGCTCGATCCCAGGACCCTGGGATCATGACCTGAGCCGAAGGCAGACGCTTAACGACTGAGCCACCCGGGCGCCCCTAGGCATTTTTTTTTAATGAATGCTGATAGTAGTCAGTACTTTTAAGTACATTTTTGTTTTTGCTTTAAGATTTTATTTATTTATTTGAGAGAGAGAGTGACAGAGGAGTGAGGTACAGAGGGAGAAGGAGACTCCCTGCGGAGCAGGAAGACCGCTGCGGGGGCTCAATCCTGGGACTCCCGGTCTTGACCTGAGCAGAAGGCAGATGCTTAACCAACTAAGCCACCCAGGTGCCCCAAGCCATATTTTCTAAGTACTCCTGAACAACCTTATGCCCACCTTTCCATTCAATGAGAAAGCCCCCCTTTCTGAATATTCATCCTAAACCTCCCATCCCTGCTTAGGGAGTCAGGACTTTGGGAAGTTATTTCCCAAGATCTTATTTGCTGCAAATTAAGTTTGCGTTGGGTGATAACTCCGCGTGGTGTAGTCTCTATAACTAATCAAGGAGCCAACTCACCATAGTTTGGTTACAGAATGAGGGATAGGGAGGAGGACTAAAGCCTGGAGAAGTGAAAAGTTACAAAAAGTGGGCAAGAGTGTTGCCTAATATCAATGTGATTCAGCCATCTGTGTCTGCTAACTGGAATTTATCCAAGCTAGGCTTCTACTTCCCACAGACTGGGAGACAGAGGCCTTATTAACTGGATTGTAACATTTCAAAGAAATGGTTTTCAGGTCTTTGAAAAAGACACTCCTGGGTTATAGGAGATACACAGATATCTCACAGAGGAAGGATTTACAACTGGAAGATTTTTTCTTTTTCTTTTTTAAAGTTTATTTATTTTGCTTTAGTAATCTGTAGAGCCAGCATGGGCCTCAAACTTATGATCTCATGATTAAGAGTCGCATCCTCTTCTGACTGAGCCAGCCAGGTGCCTGGAAGTTTGTTTGTTTTTGTTTTTGTTTTTTTAAATAAATGCTCTAAGAAAGGGAAGTCAAGGGCCTTTGGTCAGGTTTTGGCTGGAACAGTCATTCTCTTGGCAGCTGTAAGGTTTTCCAGACAGGAACTTAAGCAGGGCCAGAGCATCCCTGGGCCTTGGGCTGCTAGAACCCATGCTACAGTTTGGTCAGTTCTAATGCAGGGGTCTGGGTAGAGTCATTCGTGCCCAGAATTTTTGCAGTTCTCAGGACCAACGTTTCTAAAATAAAGAAGTGGGGACAGATTTAGAAGAGGCCGAGAAGGTTCTCTTCCTACACAACTGGGTAAAGGCCTCTGCCCCATTAGTCTCATAATAAATCAGTTCTTGTACTTTAGTCATTACCCACTGCCTTAGCAGAATCAATGTATGGATAAAGAGAGTTTCTGGGAATGCACGCCATATTGTCATTGGTCCATTGGCTCCACACACAGCTGGGCCTTGCACAAGGCCACACACCAGAGAGGGCGCAAGAAAAAAGTTGAAATCCTGCTGGGGCTTTGTATGCCAAACCAAGCCTCCTAACTCTAGGCTTCCTCAGCCAAAAAGAGGGGTGCCTTTTTCTAATTTGTCTATCCTGAAGGAGTACCTTTTGTGAACAAAGTGTTTTTCTACACTGAGGTGATCCTAACTGTATTAGGTGAAGAATTGTGAACACTGGAAAGGAGATTCAAGATAATTTGGGATCCCCCTTTATGGGGCCCCATAAGAAGGCATAACTCATTTTATTTTTATTTATTTTTATTTATTTGACAGAGAGAGCGAGATAGTGAGAGTAGGAACATAAGCAGGGGGAGTGGGAGAGGGAGAAGCAGGCTTCCCGCCGAGCAGGGAGCCCGATGCGGCGCTCGATCCCAGGACCCTGGGATCATGACCTGAGCTGAAGGCAGACGTTTAACGACTGAGCCACCCAGGCGCCCGGCATAACTCATTTTAAATGAAAATAAATTTCCAGCACATTATTTTGGGTTTTGGTGGCACATTCTACGCTCCAAGAACATTGTTATGCAAATGTGAGGGAGCAGAATGCTGGCTGAAGACAAAGGATAAGCTAACACCCTGCAACCTCCCTCCCACCCCCGACTCCTGGGTGGGACAGGTGTGACATTCTTCTAGGAATCTCCCCAGTATCTTACTGTTAATGCCTTGCTAGAGGGGAAAAACAACCTTAACTTGACAATGGCAAGGCCTCAGGTATCTTGTAGGTCTTCTTTAGCATATGTTTTTTTTTTTTTTAAAGATTTTATTTATTTATTTGAGACAGAGAGAATGAGAGAGAGAGAGAGCACATGAGAGGGGGGAGGGTCAGAGGGAGAAGCAGGCTCCCCGCTGAGCAGGGAGCCCGATGCGGGACTCGATCCAGGGACTCCAGGATCATGACCTGAGCCGAAGGCAGTCGCTCAACCAACTGAGCCACCCAG
>NW_027765574.1:0-296 GCF_054177405.1 Leptonychotes weddellii
AAAGAGGAAAGTTTGCATGTGCTAATTGCTCTTTTTTTTTTTTTTTTTGCAGACAAGCTAAGAAAAATGTCGTCTCCGGGATCTCTTATTAGATGGTTCTCATTTCCCACATCGTCCAAAAATGATAAAAATGTTCTCCTCCTAAACTGGGCCTGCTTCTTTATTTTGAACGGAAGAAAGCACCCGCATTTTGCGGGAAGACGGACGTTCAACAGTCACTTTATCGGCTCGTGGTGGGGGAAAAAAAATCAGGAAGCCTATCAGGAAAGGTTCCATTCCAATTGTTGATCTATCAT
>NW_027765575.1:0-296 GCF_054177405.1 Leptonychotes weddellii
GTCCTGGGTGTCTCTGCACCAGCCCAACCCCACGACCAAACACGATGACCTTCTCAAAGGAATGGCCGCTGCTGTGCTCCTGCCTTTCAAATCTCTCACGAGTTCCCCTTTCAGCCAGATCTACCCTGATACTGTCCTGGAAGGAGACACACTGTCCTGGCTTGACCAAGTGCCTGGGGTCACTGCAGGTGGGCAGGGGGGCTCACGTATTAGCGGAAGAATTGGCTTTAGAAGCCGGAGTCTGTTAAGTCTGAGTCTCTGGCTCTCGTGATGAGTCAGATTCTTGCTGCGTGAAC
>NW_027765576.1:0-296 GCF_054177405.1 Leptonychotes weddellii
AGCCAAACTATGGAGGGAGCCAAGATGCCCTTCAACAGATGAATGGATAAAGAAGATGTGGTACATCAGAAACATTATTCAGCCATCAGAAACAATGAATACCCACCATTTGCATCAACATGGATGGAGGAGGGGATTATGTTCAATGAAGGGAGTCAAGCAGAGAAAGACAATTATCATATAGTTTCATTCATATGTGGGACATACACCATAGCATAGAGGACCATAGGGGAAGGGAGGGAAATCCAAAGGTGGAGAAATCAGAGAGGGAGATGAACCATGAGAGACTATGGACC
>NW_027765577.1:0-296 GCF_054177405.1 Leptonychotes weddellii
CTTACAGCCCCTGCTTCCCCTCCAACGGTGCTGGTGTGGGGATTACAGGAGGAGATGATACATATTCTCGGTGAGCTGTAAGCCTCATTCCCCTGTGCAGGATAAAGAGTGAGCTTCCGTCGCCCATGCAGTGGAGCCATCCAAGTCCCGTGTCTGGCTTCACCCACTACCAGGTGTCCAGCTCATTCTGTAGACCGTCAATACCTGAACACCTACAGAGCCGTTGTGAAGCACCAGACAGTTACTGCGCTCCAGTCTCTACTTGGAGGAAATCACTTTTAGCGTCACAACAGCAC
>NW_027765578.1:0-296 GCF_054177405.1 Leptonychotes weddellii
ATAGGTCCAAACACTGATCCGTCTCCTCCCTTCCCTCCTAGTCTCACTCCTAACCTTCTGGAACCCGCCCACCACTGCCCAAGTCACTGTGGAATCGGTGCCGCCCAATGTTGCTGAAGGGAAGGATGTTCTTCTGCTCGTCCACAATCTGCCTGGGGATCCTCTAGGCTATGGCTGGTTCCGAGGGGAAACTGTAGAGTCAAGCCGTCAAATTGTATCATATGTAGTAGACACACAAGTAATTATCCCAGGGCCTGCACACAGTGGCAGAGAGACAATATACCCCAATGGATCCC
>NW_027765579.1:0-296 GCF_054177405.1 Leptonychotes weddellii
AAGCTGTATTACAAAGCTGTAGTCATCGAGACAGTATGGTACTGGCACAAAACAGACACATAGATCAATGGAACAAAATAGAAAACCCAGAAATAGACCTACATTTATATGATCAATTAATCTTTGACAAAGCAGGAAAGAATATCCAATGGGAAAACGACAGTCTTTTCTTTCTTTTTCTTTTCTTTTATTTTTTTTTTACATTTTTTATTATGTTATGTTAATCACCATACATTCCATCATTAGTTTTAATGTAGTGTTCCATGATTCATTGTTTGCGTATAACACCCAGTGCT
>NW_027765580.1:0-296 GCF_054177405.1 Leptonychotes weddellii
CCGAAGGCAGTCGCTTAACCAACTGAGCCACCCAGGCGCCCGATTCTTTTTCTTCTTATTCTTTTTTAAGATTTTACTTATTAAGAGAGAGCGCACACAAGCTGGGGAAGGGGCAGAGGTAGAGGGAGAAGCAGGCTCCCCACTGAGCAGGGAGCCTGACACGGGGCTTGATCCCAGGACACACGAAGGCAGACACTTAGCCAACTGAGCCACCCAGGCACCCTTCAGTGGACTTTAGTGCGTTCAGTGTCATGCAGCCGCCACCCCTGTGCGCTCCCAAACATTTCCATTCCCCC
>NW_027765581.1:0-296 GCF_054177405.1 Leptonychotes weddellii
GGGGAGTCTGCTTCTCCCTCTGACCCTCCCCCCTCTCATGCTCTATCTCATTCTCTCTCTCAAATAAATAAATAAAATCTTTAAAAAAAAATAAAATAAAAAAAATAAAATCAGGGAATTTTTGGTAGTTCTTTTTTTTTATATACAACTGCTTCAATAATAGCAAATTTGAATGAAACATGTATGGATGATCACTGATATAAGAGAAGCACCTTTCTTGATTGAAGTTGGTACAACTGCTGTGTTCAGCACTGGCTGACTGAGTGATCAGATGGAAAATAGAAAATATTTCCAGA
>NW_027765582.1:0-296 GCF_054177405.1 Leptonychotes weddellii
AGCCTGAGAGATGGGAGAGAACCTGCTTCTGCTGGGGTTCCAAGAAGAGTCTCGATCTGAGGACACCCTGACGTGTGTCCTGGGGAGAATGACGCCTTGAAGTTGCAAATGGGTTGTGCAGGAATCACAGCCTCTCATGGAACAGCAAACCTTCCACTTACCCAAAATTCCCATTTGGGGTGGGAGATCCCTTGCTCACCGATGGGGGGAGTAGGCGGCGGTCAGAGCACAGTGGGGTCCCGTGGACCTGCAGCGAGTCAGTTTCTGGAGTGCGAGACAGGTGAGGCTGAACAAAT
>NW_027765583.1:0-296 GCF_054177405.1 Leptonychotes weddellii
AAAACCAGTGATTAGTGATCATCTTTTGTGGACTGGGAAGTCCTCTGCATGCTTTCAAGGCCCTCAGTGACAAAGACTTTCTCCTGATGGAACAAGTTTTCTGCTCCTCGATGCCAGAACACTCCTGGGAACCTTTTCTAGCACTCTCTTTCACAGATCAGGGTGTAATAAAACACCCTTTCTAGAACCAGAAACTGTCAGCAAGATGAAGATGCCCCTTCAGCTCCCCTCGAGGAAGAATAAAAAAAAGAAGAGGGGAAAAAAAAATGAGCAAGAAACAAAAGGACAGGAGCGGG
>NW_027765584.1:0-3966 GCF_054177405.1 Leptonychotes weddellii
CTCGAGACCTGTGAGAAATGAATGACTGCTGTTGAAAGCACCCAGCCGATGGCATGGGGCCATAGGAGCCCAAGCTAAGACCCAGGCCCACCATGTTGCTCTTCGGGCCCCTTGGTTCTGTGTGTGGCACAGTTCCTGGTGTTGGGGCAGCTCTGGCCCTGGGAGCCGATGTTCTGTCATGAACGATGACACTGACTACTTTCATTTTCGATGAGGTCTAGAGTCTTCCTCTAGCATCCTCCTGACCAGCAGTCCCCAAATGGGGCCATTCCCCACCACCACTCAGTCACCTGCATTGAGGAAGGACAGCTGGACCGACTCTGTGTGGACAGATTAAGCTACTACTCTGTAGTATTGTCTGAAAAATATTAACCCCTAAAGATGACCTCTCCGCCCCTCCCTAGGATATTGTCTGATATTCCAACTTCACAGAGTCATTCCTTTGAGTTGACTTACTGCCTCTCCTAATCAATTCAATTCCATAAACATTTATTGAGCACTGTGCAAGGTGGCAGGGACAAAGATATTATCTTTTTTTTTTTTTTTTAAAGATTTTATTTATTTATTTGAGAGAGAGAGAATGAGAGAGAGCGAGTACATGAGAGGGGGGAGGGTCAGAGGGAGAAGCAGACTCCCTGCCGAGCAGGGAGCCCAATGTGGGACTCGATCCCGGGATTCCGGGATCATGACCTGAGCCGAAGGCAGTCGCTTAACCAACTGAGCCACCCAGGCGCCCAAAGATATTATCTTTTATAGTGAAGGCTTATCAGGCCTGCCAGTTCCACGGGTGCCTTCTGAATCGGGAAAGGCAACCTGGCTGGTATGACCACATTACAAGGGAGCTGCTCAGTAAGAATGCTCCGTATCAGGGGACAATTAAGCACCCACGTTGGGTCAGGGACAACGGGAAGTGAAACCAGACCTGCCTGGAGAGAGAATAGAGACAATACATCCGCAGGGTCCCTAAATCTAGAGAACTACTGGAAATCTAGAGATTTCTCCCAGAAACGTTCCAGAAGTCTAGAGAACCATCTCAGGAAAGTTAGGCCAAGTGGGGAGCTATGTCATGATAATAACGTTTTTTAAGAATAATAAAACAATAATAACGAAACAAATCCTTACTGAACTCTCATTACAAACGAGGGCAGTCTCATTTGCTCTTTGCAACAATGCTACCAAATAGGTTTTAAAGACCAGTAAATGTTTAAATAAGTAACTGGTACATGTTTAAATTACCTGTTCTGTTAGTTTTTAAAAAGCTTGGCTGGAATAACTTTAGAAAAGCTACAGTAAACAATCTGAGTAAAATGTCCTTTTTATCCAGTAGCTCCTAATTTTTAAAACAGATCTTGTAGGTGTGGGATTGTTTTCTTTTCTTCAGCTGTGTTAAATTGAGCGTTCCTCCAGAGTCCGGCAAAGGGAAAAACATAATGACTACAGTCTTATCATTTCGAGTTTGAAACTACAAAGAAATGTAAGGAAAAAATCTTTCCTAGCCACACACTTTGCTGATTCTGTCTCTGCCTTTTCCCTTCAGCAAAATTGCTAAGGCAGAGCAGGAAAGAGAAAGAACTGGAAGCCTAGCAGGACTCATCAACAGAGTTGCTTACCTCAGGTCTCTGATGTTTTTTGCTTGTTTTTACCATACATATAATCTATAAAAAACTATTGAGCATGGACCATATATACATATATAAACAGAATTTATTTATCATTTATTTATCAGTTTTAAGCATGTTCTACTGCATATATCCTATGTACATTATAGAACTCACTAAAAAATAAGTTTTGAAATATGGTATTTAAAATATACAAATTCTAAAAATCTTTTTCTATTCTAGTGGGTCTTGTTGCCCACTCTTAGGATACAAACACACTTGTCTTACTCTGGTGACCACCGCACCTGCCACATCCATCCGACGTAGCTCCAGCATGTCCTGAGGCCTGAACGTTCACTCTGCCCAGAATAAATCAATGAATTAGAGTTGACACTTCCCTCCAGACCCCTTGAGACTTACCTGCTGCCACTGGAGTGTTCTAAGACAAGCAGAAGATTCTATCAGAACGCAACACCAACAAGGCATTCCCTTGACCCCACGGAATATTCCTGGTAAAGAATTCTGTGGTTTTGTGTGTTTTCTATACAGGAGACCTTACAACCCATGATGTCAGGTAGGGCGCAACAGTCTGTTTTCAGGATTTGTTTTGAGAGAATTGCTTACCCCTGGCTTTGCAGCCAACCACACTGCCCCTCATGGCACATAATTATACAGAGGCTTCCAGAGCTGGTCGAGGCTGGAGTCTATGGTGCACGTATCAGTGAATTCCTAACCACCAGAGAACCCCTAAAACAAACAGAACCAATCCTGTAGGCAAGTTAACATTTGAAATGTTGTGTGCATCAGTTTTATTTTTTTCAATTGATTAAAAATTTACAATTGTCAGAGAAAAATATAAGGCAGATGTCAAATTCTAATTAAATAAACTTAAGTTATATCACATCTTCTGTGCTGGCCTTTGTCTCAGACATTATTTTGTTATTCAGAGATCTAAAATCTGGATGGTGTTCATTATAAAAATTCTTCCACTTCAGGGTGTAAACAATACTTGCTTCTCACTTCCTACGGTGTTTCAGTAAATGCCAGGAAAATACAAAATGCTATGTTTGGTGGACACATAAGAATGTACCAGAATGTGGGGCACCTGGGTGGCTCAGTCAGTTAAGGGTCTGCCTTCAGCTCAGGTCATGACCCCAGGGTGCTGGGATCGAGCCCCACTGGGCTCCAAGCTCTGCGGGAAGTCTATTTCGCCCTCTCCCTCTGTGTGCACTCTGTCAATCTCTCTTTCTCTCTCTCTGAAATAAATAGTCTTAAAAAAAAAAAAAAAAGAAATGTACCAGAACGTGTACACATATAAATCCTGCAAAGGAAGTTCATACAACAGAGCTTTCTAGAGAGCAAACTTGTATCCCTCACAAATACGTATGAGAAGTACACTGATTGCTAGCAGAGGAAGCTGGGGAAACTTACACCCAGTCTTACTTTAGCAGACTTTCCAGCACACTCTAACACATGGTCAAGCCGCAATGGGCTACTCCAGTCACAGAGCCCTGCGCGGGCTGCGCCCCCGCCCCACCCCTGCAGCCGGAGCCCCTCTTCACCCAGCAGTGCTCACAGGCGTCTGCTGGCTAAGCTAGCCTGGGCAGCAATCAGAAGTCCTTCTGAGCACCCATGCAGAGCAGTGGGTCTCAAACCTGGCTGCCCATGAGAACCATCCCAGGCAGTTTTAAAATACTGATGTCCTGGTTGCTTCTACAACCCAAATGTTCCATTCAGTTGGTCTGGGATAAGATTTGGTGTGTTTTTTAAAGGTCCCTAGATGATTCTAGGGTAGAGCCAGGGCTGGGAAGTTCTGGGTAGGCATTTACCCTCCAGGAACCAGCTGTCAAGATGAATGTGACTGCATCGTTTATTAACGATGTAAATATTTGTTTTACTAAGGACTTTATTTGCCCTCAGTACTTTGATGACGGAACTGTAATTCATAGCCTTTAAGGTCCCTGCTATATAGTCAAATATATCTTATTGTTTTTAGCAGCACCCTCCCAGGTATAGCAAATAACTGCTTCTTCAAAGCAGCGAGATCCCATGAGGACAGAGGCGCAGGATGTCTTGCTCTCTTCTGTCTCCCTAGGGCCTAGAACTAAGGAGATGTTAAAAAAATTACTCGTTGAGGTGCACCCCGATGTTTATAGCAGCAATGTCCACAATAGCCAAACTGTGGAAAGAGCCAAGATGTCCATCGACAGATGAATGGATAAAGAAGATGTGGTATATATATACAATGGAATATTATGCAGCCATCAAAAGGAATGAGATCTTGCCATTTGCAACGACATGGATGGAACTGGAGGGTATTATGCTGAGCAAAATAAGTCAATCAGAGAAAGACATATATCATATGACC
>NW_027765585.1:0-296 GCF_054177405.1 Leptonychotes weddellii
AGGACAATGTGTGGAAGTACAGAAGCAGGAAATCCATTAAAGGTCTTCTGTGGTAGTCTAGGGGAGACATGATTGGGGTTGGCTTATGTGTTAGCCATAGATTTGGTAAGAATTGATTGAGTTTGTAGTATAATTCTAACATAGCTGTGTCAGGACTTGCTAAATGGATTATATAAAAGACGTCAGAGAAAGGAGAAACCAAGGAAGATGATCAGATTTTTGGACTCTGTAACTGGGGTAAGGGTGGTGCCATTTAATTACATGGAGAAGTCTTTGGGAGAAGTTGATTTAGGAAG
>NW_027765586.1:0-296 GCF_054177405.1 Leptonychotes weddellii
AATTCCACCCTCTGCAAGTTCTTTTTCCATCACTATAATATGCATCCAGATCCATCCAGCTCTGGGATGCGACATGAGTGTGGTTCTAAGACAACAGTTTAATTTTCTTCATACTCTATTCTTTATCAAAGCCTAGGACAAATCCTGTACATCCCTGATAGCTGTTTAGTTCAAGTTTCAGTTACTAATTTCCAGTTATTTTTTTTCCCACTTTTTTTATTATGTTATGTTAATCATCATACATTACATCATTAGTTTCTGATGTAGTGTTCCATGATTCATTATTTGCGTATAAC
>NW_027765587.1:0-296 GCF_054177405.1 Leptonychotes weddellii
ATCCAACATCACCATGATCTTATACCCATTCTTCACATCCAGATCGAGATCCGTGAAGTCCAAACTCCACAGGGTGCATGTAGGAACCTCGGGAAATTGTCCTCTGAGTTATCTTATGATTCCCTTCCTACTGATGCCAGCCAGTTGGTTGCCAGTCTATGATCTTGCCACCTGAAGCCAACCCAGTCGCCAACTGATCGAACGGTTACTCTGGGTGCATTCATTATTGTTTTATTCTGTACTAGGCAGGGTGCTAGTGCTATTGAACTATGTTTAGCACGACAGTTTCTACAGGC
>NW_027765588.1:0-296 GCF_054177405.1 Leptonychotes weddellii
CTCAGGGAGGGGAATTAACCTTTCTGCATCCATTTTATTACCTGTGAAATGGTGGTAATAAGTATGCCTACTTCACTAGGTTCTGGGAACATTAAATGAGATAATTTAATATTAGTTATCATTAATGATGTCACCACCATCACCAACATCACAGATTCTGAATTGGTCTTAGAATTAAGTAACACTTTTTTTTTTTTTTAAAGATTTTATTTATTTATTTGAGAGAGAGAGTGAGAGAGAGAAAGAGCACAAGAGGGGGGAGCGGGAGAGGGAGAAGCAGACTCCCTGCCGAGCAG
>NW_027765589.1:0-296 GCF_054177405.1 Leptonychotes weddellii
AGGAGGGGGCGTTGGAGCTGGGTCTCAGAGGATGAGTATTTGGATTTCTTGGAAAGAGGAGAACAGCGCTGTAGGGAGAGGGAGCAGCACGGACAGTGGCTCCGAGGTCCTAGGGAGCTTGTCACGTGTAGGGCCTGTCTTCCAGGTCTGGAGCAATGAGGTGGCCAGAGAAGAGGGCTGCAGTCGGAATCTGTGTGGCCTGGAGCACTGGGCCAAGTTTCTCGACGCCATCCGGGCGGGACTGTAGGCTAGGTGTTTGTCTCCATCATCTAGGCGATGATGCGGGGTCCCGAGCA
>NW_027765590.1:0-296 GCF_054177405.1 Leptonychotes weddellii
GAGTTTTAAACAATTTTTGTTTTGTGCTTGTCCATACGTTCTAATTTTTGTATAAAGGTGTTTTACTTGTGTAACAAAAGTGTGTGTGTGGGTACCATGACTGTCCGCTGCTCTGGGCTGGGGGTCCCCCACCGGAGAAGTTTCTCCAACATGGCTCCCGCCCTCGGAGGAGAGGCAGAGACAGCTGTTGAAGCATCAGGCTGAGCCTGAGCACCAGACAGGCAACGTGTGAGCCTAATGATAACAGAGACTACTCACTTCACACTGCGCAAAGTGCTTTCACACACAGTATCTTA
>NW_027765591.1:0-296 GCF_054177405.1 Leptonychotes weddellii
GAGTTTTAAACAATTTTTGTTTTGTGCTTGTCCATACGTTCTAATTTTTGTATAAAGGTGTTTTACTTGTGTAACAAAAGTGTGTGTGTGGGTACCGTGACTGTCCGCTGCTCTGGGCTGGGGGTCCCCCACCGGAGAAGTTTCTCCAACATGGCTCCCGCCCTCGGAGGAGAGGCAGAGACAGCTGTTGAAGCATCAGACTGAGCCTGAGCACCAGACAGGCAACGTGTGAGCCTAATGATAACAGAGACTACTCACTTCACACTGCGCAAAGTGCTTTCACACACAGTATCTTA
>NW_027765592.1:0-296 GCF_054177405.1 Leptonychotes weddellii
AGGGCTTGATCTCATGACGCTGAGATCATGACCTGAGCCAAAATCAAGAGTTGGACACTCAACAGACTGAACCACCCAGGCGCCCTGTGGTCTCTTTCTTAAAATAAGAAAACCTTTCCCAGCAGACCTCACATTTGCCAGAACTAGATAACATATCCCCTTCTAAACAAGGCATGGGTGAGGGGAATGGGATCACACTGACTAAGGTCAGTGATTCTCAATCTTGACTGCATATTAGAACCACTTGAGGGGCTTTAAAAAAAAAATACCACCTATGGGTACCCCATACCATTAAT
>NW_027765593.1:0-296 GCF_054177405.1 Leptonychotes weddellii
AAAAATTGAGACCTTAAATGTCAAATCTGAGTGTTGTGGTTCAGATCCATTTGTACTAGCTAAACTAAGACTTCCTTAAATTTCCTATTTTTAAAACGATGAATTATTGGGCTTCTTCAAATCAAATCATAAACAAAGAGATATTCTTGGGGTTAAGTGGCCAGTGTTAATGAATGAAAAGTTAAATAATAACACTGAGACTGCCTCAAAAACAATAACCAAAATTAGTTCATTAGGCTCAAAACAGACCATAAAAGAATTTGAAAGAGGAAAATGTAAGATCTGTATTTCTTATA
>NW_027765594.1:0-296 GCF_054177405.1 Leptonychotes weddellii
ACTGGACCAGAGGAGCAGGACAAAAAGTGGCCTGTTGGCAGTGGGAGGTGGGGCTATCGAGTGGTGATGGAGGCTTTGGCTCGCTGGGTGGAGAATGCATCAGAGTCTGGAGCTGCCTGAACACAAAGGTTGTTGGGACTAACGGGGATTTACTGGGCTTTAGCCAATTCTTGGCTCTGAGACTTGCAGATGACCTGTCTGGCCTATTTGTTGGTATGTTATACAGAGACCAAACCCAGTCAAAGGGAGGCCTGGGAGAGCAGAACTCTCTGAGGTAGAAGGACCCTTCCCCAAGG
>NW_027765595.1:0-3966 GCF_054177405.1 Leptonychotes weddellii
GGTACATTCTGCATGGAGCACTGGTTGTTATGCACAAACAATGAATCATGGAACACTACATCAAAAACTAATGTAATGTATGGTGATTAACATAACAATAAAAATTTTAAAAAAAGAAGTTGGGTGCTGAATGGACATAAGACAGTATCTCAAGGGCAGCAAGTCAAAGAAAGTCAGGAAGAAGAGAATGTCTACACCTCAATATAATGGTATGAAAAAGAAACTTTTCCTATAAATGAAATACGAAGCAAACCCATGCATATTCATATAAATTTGTGTCTCCCGGCCATTTGAGATTTTAAATAGATTTACTTGAACCTCTACTCTATGCCCTGTGATTCTTTAAGTCACCGTCCAGATTTTTGTGTATGTACTGGGTCTGTGTTCTTATGGTATGCTCTGGGGACTTTGTTTCCATCTTAGGGGTATTGGTTCTACACCTTACTCTTAATCTCTCTCCTAGTTTCTATTAAGAATAACTCCAGCAATATAAATAATGTGTAAGTATAATAGATATTAAATAAGGTTTAACTACCGTTCTGATGGGTTTGGAGTTCATTGCAATTCTTTCCTTCAAAAATCCTTAGCCTTCCAGCAATGGTTGCTCTTCCCACCCTCTTCCACCGAGGGCCTAGCCTTAGATCTATTCACTCTTGCATTTTCCTTTATCTATATTTGTAAAGCAACGTTTCTTGTATGCTGGTGTGATCAAATAACTGCGGATGGCTCCAGTATTCAGATTCTGAAGTTACTGACTTGCTCCTTGTAATGGTTTGATTGAATGTGTCTCTCTTATTTGATTGAATGTGTGTCTCTTATTCCCTCAGTCATTTCTGAAGCCAACTTTTAATCATATGTGCATTTAGTCCCATACAACCTGCTAAGCATTATGGTAAGTACTGAAGATATAAACCCATTCAAAGCCTTTTGTCAAGGAGCATGAAAAGACAGCATATTAATCTCAGTGATTTTTCCTAGGTCTCTTTCCCTTAGGCTTGGAGAACCCTACAATTTGTAATTATTGAAATATTTTCTCCAACTTTCACTTTCCTTTTTGAAACAGCTTCTATAATATTGGCCCTTCAGGAGAACTCTTTCTATTTGGATTGGAAGAAAAGGATACTCTTTGATAGCCCCTTTAAACATCCAGTTCTTTATATATCTTTGAATTACCACCTTTCTCCTATAATTTGGATTTACCAATTGACTTATGTTAATTAGCAGTTAATTCAAGTACATGTAGATATAATATTTTAAAATATTCAATTAATTTTTATACTATAGTTAGTAATACTGTGGTACAGTATGAAACTATAATTAGTAATACTGCATTGTATGTTTGGAAGTTGCTGAGATTGCAGATCTTAAAAGTTCTCATTACAAGAAAAAAGTCTTTAACTATGTGGTGATGGACATTAACTAGACTTATTATGGTGATCACTTTATAATATACACAAATATTTAATCATTATGTTGTACACCTGAAACAAATATAATGTTATATGTTAATTAATCTCAGTTAAAAAACAAATAACAAAAAATAAAGTTAATTTTTATTTAAAAAATCCCTCTGATCCTAGACTCCTTTGCAGCTGAAGTTCACACTTAACTTATATTCTGCTGGTGAGAAGCAGCAGCATAACTGAATTAGATGGAATAAAGGCAAAATATGGTCTTCTATTCTGATGGTATTAATCATAACAGTAGCAGCAGTAACATGGTCCTGAGTTGGCAGCTCTATCATGAGCTTCCTGATCACAGCAGAAGTGAGAGTGTTCTGGAACCAGGGTTTGTAACTGTAGCTTGTCAACTTAGCAAGGGGTCTTCTGATTGTACAACTTTTGAAATCAGGGAGTCTGTTCTGTGATGTGGCCCCAGAGTCCACTTCTTCAGCCCTCCATGTGATTCTATAAACCACTTGTATCAGTCATCTATGGCCACAATAATGCTGTGTAATGAATGTCCCCAGACACAGTGCTTTAAAACTATAACCATTTATTATTGCTCACGAATCTATGGCCAGTTCTATTGATCTAGGTTGAGCTTGGCTGATCTCTCTGAGAAACAACAACAACAAATGAAAACCCCCAAGTATATATGAAGTGTTTCCTATATGTAGGTAGTGTTTAAGCTGTTGGGTCTGAGGGACTGAATGAAACAGATACAAATCTCTGCCCTCATGTAACTTATATTCTAGTGAATACATAGTATTTTGCTTTGATAATGATGATGTTATTTCAATATTTCCAATATTTTTGAGTACTTGAATTATTTTATGTAGTAAATATTACACTCCATTTAGTTTACCATATTTGGTCCATGAAAATAATTCTAAACTAGATTCAATCTATGAATCAGTTGCTTAGAATTTAAGATTAATGTGTTTATTTTTTATTTTTTTGATTGATTTATCTTAGAGAGAGAATGAGAGCACAACTGGGGAGAGAGGAAGAAGGAGAGGGAGCGAGAGAATCCTCAAGCAGACTCCCAACTGAACATGGAGCTTGCTGAGGGGGGCTTGATCCCAGGATCCTGAGATCATGACCTGAGCTGAAATCAAGAGTTGGCGCTTACCCGACTGAGCCACCCAGGCACCCCAGGATTAATGCGTTTAAAGCCAGTTTAGAATCCATCCACATCAGATCCTTGGGACAATAGATAATTTACCTTTATATTAAGGGGTTAGCAAGAGAATGTGAGTGAGTTTGCAGAGATTCATCCTCTTAAATGGGAAAATGTTTCTTATTACCAATATCATCTTCATCTACATGAGGCATTTTCTATTTGGTATTATCCTTAGTGTAAACCATAGAAGCTTAGAACTGAGAGCTTCTTCACTTTTTACACGAGGAACCTGAAGTCCCCAAGTGCAATATGCCCTACCCTGGCTCACTTAGCCATTTTGCACATAGACTGTGGGCTAGAATTAGCCCTTCTGACTCTATATAAGAGCTTCATGAGCTCTGGGACTTTTCTGCTTATATTCAATTTGAAGTGCTTGAAACAGCACTTGGCACATGATAAACACTTAATAAATACTTTGTTGAATGGGTGAATGAATTTTTTTCTCTGGGTTCTCCATGAATAAATTATCCTTAATTGGCTGAAGTGAACTGAGAACATTTTTTATCTGCTGGTGTCTGGTTTAGGCTTACAAGTAAATAAGCCTAGGTATCTTCAAGGAAAAAGAAAATCTTACTAAAAGACTTAGAAAAACACATGATTGAAAAAATATCTAATCATATTTCTGCCTATAAATATAAAAACCTATTCTAACTGTGATTTGTGGGATGACAGTGACAGGGTTGTAGGAATATGAAGACATGACATTTTTTCTGAAACAGTTTTAGATTCCTCCAGCTTTTAAATATTCAAACCTAAACCTAAAATGTACATTTATCATATTTAAAAATTGGAAAGTTTTTCATCTTATTGAATCCCCTATATATTATACTTCCATGCTTTTCTAGGAACTAATGCATGACTGTTTGGGCATTTCTAACTTCAGTTGACTTGCATATCTGAATAGAGTCTCTATTCTTCTATAAAACTGGGTAGGGTACTCTGTTAGCTATGTTTGCAAAGAAGTTGTGGAAGAAAGAAAGGGAAAAAAAAAGATTTCCACTGTATGCATCACTTTTTCTTTTTTTTGTGGGTTTTTTTTTTATTCTTATGTTAATCCCCATACATTACATCATTAGTTTTAGATGTAGTGTTCCATGATTCATTGTTTGTGCATAACACCCAGTGCTCCATGCAGAACGTGCCCTCCTCAATACCCACCACCAGGCCAACCCATCCTCCCACCCCTCTCCCCTGTAGAACCCCCAGCCTGTTTTTCAGAGTCCATCGTCTCTCATGGTTCGTCCACCCCTCCGATTTCCCCCGCTTCATTCTTCTCCTCCCGCTACCTTCTTCTTCTTCTTCTTTTTTTTTTCTTAACATATATTGCATTATTTGTTTCAG
>NW_027765596.1:0-296 GCF_054177405.1 Leptonychotes weddellii
GTCTCCCCCTCCGATTTGCCCCCCTTCATTTTTCCCTTCCTACTGTCTTCTTTTTTTTTTAACATATAATGTATTATTTGTTTCAGAGGCACAGGTCTGATTCATCAGTCTTACCCAATTCACAGCGCTCACCGTAGCACACACCCTCCCAGTGTTATCACCTATTCTCTTAAGAGCAACAGTGTATTACCTCTATGGCTTGTCATATTTCAGGGATGCTGTCAAAGAGATCCCTAAATTAGGAGGTATTCTGGACTAGATGCCCTTCCTCTTCCCAACCCCCCAAATCATTAAGA
>NW_027765597.1:0-296 GCF_054177405.1 Leptonychotes weddellii
CCGCACACACCGCTCCCATCTTCCCGAGAGGAGACCGGGCCAGGTGGCACCGACTGGTCCACCCCAGTCCACGCCAGCAGTCGGAGCAAGAGTAGAACCCGGGCTGGGCGACGTCCCGGCCGCTTCCTCCCTCCTCATCATCATCATCCGGGAAGTTTCTGCTCACAAGTGCTTTCTTTCTTGTTGGTCGCCACATTTTGTCATGCCTTTCCTGACGATAACCACCTGGCAGGCCTTCACCTGCCTTCGTAAGGTGCCCGTAGGAAGCAGGACACACTTAAAGGTCTATTTCAGAC
>NW_027765598.1:0-296 GCF_054177405.1 Leptonychotes weddellii
AAAGAACTTTAGGGCAGCCCCTGGGGCGGAAACCCAAAGGGGGGGCGGAGGGGGGGTCGCACCTGCGAACTGCAGCCCCCAGGCCAGAATCTCGGAGCAGCGGGGTCACACACTCGAACTGGGAGCTGCTGGCGGTTTTAGAAGCACAGAGGGCAGAGACGTGCCCCGACCTGGAGGCAGGACTGGGAGCGCTGCGGAGGGGCGCACAACCCAGGACACTGCAGTTTATAGCAGCAGGGACAGAAACGGAGACAGTGTGGCCTGGAGAGCTCACTGAAGAACAGACTGCGGTCTCT
>NW_027765599.1:0-296 GCF_054177405.1 Leptonychotes weddellii
AGACGCAACAACGTTTGTAGGTATTCCAAAACCAAATAAACATTATTTTTAATCTTTATATTATTTGCAATTTTTCTTTCCATTCAACTTATGAATTCGACTATCCAGTTGTGGGTTGTAGAGTGATTGTCTGCTCCTTTATTCTTTTACTATCCCTCCTTAAATTCCAGAGGTCCTCATCTCCCCTACCCATTTTCAATAATGCTCCATTATTCTATCCTCCCTGAACAGCCACTCTCTGGGGTCAATATAATCCCTACCTAGGGCTGTCTCTCCACTCCTTCTGATTATTCAGA
>NW_027765600.1:0-296 GCF_054177405.1 Leptonychotes weddellii
ACCTTCATACCAGTATCATTCTACAAAAATAATAGGAGTGGGGAGTTTGGGTAGTTTAGATTTTTTTTTCCTAACGCTCCCCATCCACCAAATTTCACATATGGTTAAGAATACTATGTAAATTTTTAAACGATATCCATTGGTTGTGGCTGCCCATCCCTGTAAACCAGTATTGGTTCTTTACCATTTTTTTCACGATTGCCACCCTAGGGAAACTTTTTAGACATTTTTTCCCAATTGCCCTCTCCATGAAATATTACTGCCAGATATACTATGTATCTGTGGATATACTGTGG
>NW_027765601.1:0-296 GCF_054177405.1 Leptonychotes weddellii
ACCTTCATACCAGTATCATTCTACAAAAATAATAGGAGTGGGGAGTTTGGGTAGTTTAGATTTTTTTTTCCTAACGCTCCCCATCCACCAAATTTCGCATATGGTTAAGAATACTATGTAAATTTTTAAACGATATCCATTGGTTGTGGCTGCCCATCCCTGTAAACCAGTATTGGTTCTTTACCATTTTTTTCACGATCGCCACCCTAGGGAAACTTTTTAGACATTTTTTCCCAATTGCCCTCTCCATGAAATATTACTGCCAGATATACTATGTATCTGTGGATATACTGTGG
>NW_027765602.1:0-296 GCF_054177405.1 Leptonychotes weddellii
CTGGTATCACAAAGAGAGGCGAAGCCAGGTTGCGACGTAGGTCGAACGGGTTCTCCGTGACCCCATTCTCCTTCCTCGGCTGGGAGACATAGCCCGGTGCCAGCCCTGGGGTGTCTGCTGACTCCTAGGACTGGCCGGATGCTCCCTCTGACTCCAGTGCTTATCAGAACACGTGTTTGCTTTGGTCCTCCCCATGGAGATGCCCAAGAGCAGGTTCCCTCCACCTCAGCACCTAGCACAGCACCTGGCAATCTCTGCCGAGGAAGCAGATGGGTGGACGCACCGCAGATCTGCTC
>NW_027765603.1:0-296 GCF_054177405.1 Leptonychotes weddellii
CAGGACCCTGGGATCATGACCGGAGCTGAAGGCAGACGCTCAACCGACTGAGCCACCCATGAGCCCCTATTATATTTATTCTTAATGAACATTCTCGCATTTTCCTGTGTTTTAATTTCTGATTTTAATTTACTGGATGATAGGAACTGCCCCAAGTGGGGCCCACACGGAGCCCTGGACCTTTGTGGTTGTGAAGGACGTGAACGTGAAGCACAAGATTCGGGAGATCATTGAGGAGGAGGAGGAAGTAAACTACTTGAAAAGGATGGGGCACCAATGGGTTACAGACCTGAAGA
>NW_027765604.1:0-296 GCF_054177405.1 Leptonychotes weddellii
CAGGACCCTGGGATCATGACCGGAGCTGAAGGCAGACGCTCAACCGACTGAGCCACCCATGAGCCCCTATTATATTTATTCTTAATGAACATTCTCACATTTTCCTGTGTTTTAATTTCTGATTTTAATTTACTGGATGATAGGAACTGCCCCAAGTGGGGCCCACACGGAGCCCTGGACCTTTGTGGTTGTGAAGGACATGAACGTGAAGCACAAGATTCGGGAGATCATTGAGGAGGAGGAGGAAGTAAACTACTTGAAAAGGATGGGGCACCAATGGGTTACAGACCTGAAGA
>NW_027765605.1:0-296 GCF_054177405.1 Leptonychotes weddellii
AGAGGGTCAAGCTGAGCACAGAGCCTAACTTGGGGCTCCATCCCAGGACCCGAGATCATGACATGAGCCAAAACCAAAAGTCGAACGCTTAATCGAGTATGCCACCCGTGTGTCCCTATTCAATGTTATTTAAGCTATTTCAGACATTAGAAATTGAAGATATACTTCCCTATTCATTTCACAATTAAAGTATAATCTAATACTACATCAAATAGATTATGAGAAAGGGAAATTATAAGGACATCTTTTAAACATGAATGAAGAAACACTAAATAAAATTCAAAACTGTTCAAAGC
>NW_027765606.1:0-3965 GCF_054177405.1 Leptonychotes weddellii
CTGCTATTCTTTTCTTCAATCTCCTGTTGAGTTCGTAGGTGTTCAGAATGGTTTGATCCCTATCCAGCTGAATTCCTGAGACCAGACGAAATCCAGGTCTCCTACTCCTCCGCCATCTTGCTCCGCCCCCTGTTCTATGTCTTTTTGACATGCTCTCATAGTCGTCTCTGTCTCCTCCTCCTCCTTCTTTTCTTCTTCCTTTTCTTCTTCTTCTTCTTAACACTCTCTTTCTGGCACTATTAAATGCTCCAGGTTTATCTTGCATTTTCTCTACTCAGCCCTAGAATCAGCCATTTCTTCAAGGATCCCTAGTTCTTTTTGTTGGAGAATGGTGTCCAGAAACTAAGATCTCAGTGCTGGGTATGCTTGTTGTTACAGCAATGTCATGGCCTCCATGTCGTCTCAGCAGACAGAGCTAAGAAATATATGTGTTATACAAGTCCATTTATACACATTTTTAAAAATATATTTATCTCTTTGTGGGTGTGTGTAGGGGGGGTAGGTGAGCTCATATCACTATCCCTGAATTTAAATTCAGAACCACAGGGTTTATTCTATCCTTCCCCCATTGCTTATTTGTAACTTCTATCTCTGACGGCATGAAACCTGGCTCCAGTTATCTACAATTTATTTACTTATTTGCTTAACCAATTGTGGTATACATGCAGAGCAGTCTTAGAATTCTTAGTCCATACTGCTGTGAAAAATAAATTTACCAACTAGAACATAGTGTTTATGTACAGTTCTTTTTGTTTTTAGCCTTATAGTATCCAGTCAAAACAATATTTTCTGAATTTAATTTATGTTAGCTTCTTCTTTTTCTTCAATAATGTGGTTTCAAAGAGAATTCTCTTGAGTAAAAAACACAATATAGGTGATATGGAATTTAGAAATGTAATGTTGCAAAAGTTCATTTTGAAGATGATTGTTGTTAATTTTTACAGAAACAGTATTCTAAAGCATTATAATTCACCATAATTATAACTCACCTCAATACTATCAGAGCTCTTTGTTTTTTAAGTGAGGCAATTACAACATTATACCAAGTCCTACTGGAGTGAAAGCAGAGCTGGGGAAGATTACCTGCTGTGACTTGTATTAGATACAGCCACAAGAGCACAACTCTGCCTCCTCCCCTCTAAATTAATTGAGTTGCCTTGGTCTGCTACCCTTCTTGTCATGGTCTTGATATCATATTTGAATGTCATGTCTTCCCAATGACATGCTTTACTATATCTATATTATAGAAAATGAAATGGAGGTTCTGAAAGTGACTTGTCCAAGGTCATATGGCTTATAAATGGTAGAGCTGAGACTAGAGTTCAGTCGTGTTTAAAGTCAAAAATATGAAAAATTATCATATTGTTAGAACTTCATGTCCTGCAAAAGAATACAGTGTGGCTGGGTTCATGGTTAAAACACCCACATATTTTGCTTTAGTAAATGGACATTTTTGTAGTCTTTGAGTCATGCATTGCCTATTTCTTTATTGTCAGTTGGTTCAATCTATGCAACTCTAAAGACATTTCTACCTAAAGAATATAAAGAGGGTCCTATTTTAGTCAACTTTCTCATACTTTACAGTTTGTCTTTTGTCTCTAACTTGGCATGGTTATCTTACAATGCAGTTTGAATAGATTGGCTCTACTTGAATAATTTAGCTTTGACCTTGAACATGTGAAATGAAAGTGCAATTTCATTAAAATGTTCGAAGTCAATATAATTCCTATTCCATTTTTGCTTTGTTTCATTTTATGAGGATTTGGGAGTGTCTAGTATGTACTCATGGGGACACTTGCACAGATAAAAAATTTTCTGAGAATAGTTCTGGTTCTATCTAGTACAGGCTTATCAAAGAAAAGGTTCTTTCTTTTTTTCTTTCTTTCTTTCTTCCTTCCTTCCTTTCTTTCTTTCTTTCTTTCTTTCTTTTTTTCTTTCTTCTTTCTTTCTTTCCTCTTCTTATAACCAGTCATGGATTGATAGCTTCTTAAAATAAAATTAAAATATTTTCCTAAAGAAATAAAAATTTTAAAATACGAAATACAAGGCCCAATCTCTTATGATTATATTTTTCAAATTGATATTGAAGTTTCTAAACACTTTTTCTCAATTCCTGTATTTTCCTGTTTGTGTGTTGGTCACAAGCATTTGTTTACCAGCATTGATGTATGGACCATATTGGTCACTGGTTAGAGGATTCCCTTAGAAATTCTAACCTCATGTCCATCACATTCCAAGTCAGGTTTCACTGACATATTCCACCCCACCCCCCCGCCCCGGGAAGTGTATTTACTATCCTCAAGATCTCAATACTTTCTTATTTTTGTACTAATTGAAGTTATTGGAAAGCGTTGTATATGGAAGACATTACTCTTCTTTGCTATATTATTGCCTTTGCAGAAATATAAATGTTACCATTTATGAAGTCATTGTTATATGTTACATATGGTTGTAAATATCTTATATGTATTATATGTATTAAGTCACTTAATCCCTCAATATGAAAGCAGGTACTATTATCATTCCCACTTTATAGAAGTGGAAACTGAGGCACAAAGAAATTGACTTCCCATGATCACAGTTAGTGAGTAGCAGTGTTGAGATCCAAACTCAGGCAGCCTGGTTCCTAAGTCTGTGCCCTTGCCTTATCATACTGCTATCCATAAGAAGAAACTATTTGGAAAGGTCCTTGTGTTTATCTAAAATTGGCTTCCGAGGGGCACATGGGTGACTCAGTCAGTTAAGCATCTGCCTTCACCTCAGATCGTGATCTCAGGGTCCTGGGATCAGGCCCTGCATAGCACTCCCTGCTCAGTGAGGAGTCTGCTTCTCCCTCTCCCTCTACCCCTCTCTCCGCTCATGCTCTCTCTCTCTCAAATAAATAAATAAAATCTTTAAAAAAAAATAAAAATAAAATTGGCTTCTGAGTACATGATCCAAAAGTTTCCTCAATACCTATCACTTATGGAGCCATGTTTTTTCTTTTTTGGGTTTTTATTTAAATTTCAGTTAGTTAATGTATGTTGTAGTAATTAGTTTCAGTAATAGAACTTTATGAATCATCACTTACATATAACACCCAGTGCTCACCACAACAAGTGCACTCCTTAATACCCATCACCCATTTAACCCATCTCCCTGCTAACCTCTCCTCCAGCAAACCTCATTTTGTTCTCTATAGTTAAAAGTCTGTTTTCTGATTTGCTTCCCTCTTTTCTCCCCCCACCCCCATGTTCGTTTTGTTTCTTAAATTCCACATGAGTGAAATCATATGGTATTTGTCTTTCTCTGACTTATTTTGCTTAGTATAATACACTCTAGTTCCATCCACATTGTTGCAAATGGCAAGATTCCATTCTTTTTAAAAAAAATTTTTATTTAAATTTAATTTAGTTAACATATAGTGTATTATTAGTTTCAGGGGTAGAATTTAGTGATTCATCAGTTGCATATAACAGCAGGTGCTCATTACATGAAATGTGCTGCTTAATGCCTATCACCCAATTACCCCATCCCCCCACCATCTCCCCTCCCGCAACCCTCAGTTTGTTGCCTATAGTTAAGAGTCCCTTATGGTTTGCCTCCCTCTCTGTTTTTATTTTGTTTTATTTTTCCTTCCCTTCCCTTATGTCCATCGGTTTAGTTTCTTAAATTCCACATGAGTGAAATTGTATGGTATTTGTCTTTCTCTGACTGACTTATTATTATTATTTTTAAGATTTTATTTATTTAGGGGCGCCTGGGTGGCTCAGTCATTGGGCGTCTGCCTTCGGCTCAGGTCATGATCCCAGGGTCCTGGGATCGAGTCCCGCATCGGGCTCCCTGCTCGGCAGGAAGCCTGCTTCTCGCTCTCCCACTCCCCCTGCTTGTGTTCCTGCTCTCACTATCTCTCTCTCTGTCAAGTAAATAAATAAAATCTTTAAAAAAAAAAAAAGATTTTATTTATTTATTTGACAGAGATAGAC
>NW_027765607.1:0-296 GCF_054177405.1 Leptonychotes weddellii
ATTCCCTCTCTGTGGGAGGGGCAGAGGGAAATGGAGAAAGAATCTCAAGCAGACTCTGCACCAAGCACAGAGCCCCAACGTGGGGCTTGATCTCACAACACTGAGATCAGGACCTGAGCTGAAACCAAGAGTTGGACACTTAACCAAATGCGCCACCCAGGTGCCCCATAATTTATTTTACTTTAAATGTATATAGTCACTATGGGAAGCAAACTGAGGGTTGTTGGAGGGGGGAAGTAGGGGGGATGGGGTGACTGGGGGATGGGCATTAAGGAGGGCACTTAATGTAATGAGCA
>NW_027765608.1:0-296 GCF_054177405.1 Leptonychotes weddellii
GCAGGGAGCTGTGATTCCGTGGGCAGATATGGGAAGATAAACAGAAGGGGGAGGGAGTGGTCGGGATCCTGCACCACCAGTTTGCAACAGCCTCCCGCACTGGGTCCGGGGCACAGACTTGCAGACCGGTAGTGGTGGGGAAAGGACTTTAGGGCAGCCCCCAGACTGAAACCTGGAGCAGCAGGGCCACATGTGCAAACGGGGGTGGTTGGCGGTTTTAGAAGCACAAAGGGCAGAGACACTGTGCCTAGACCTGGAAGCTGAGGGGTGCACAACCCAGGATGCTGCAGTTTTTA
>NW_027765609.1:0-296 GCF_054177405.1 Leptonychotes weddellii
AGGCTCACACCCAGGTGGCAGACTCACAAACCATGATCTTGGCTATAGACCTAGAAATAGTTCCATACCCCTGAAGAATTGGTTGTAGGCTTGTTGGCTTTGATTCTGGCACCAGCACCATATAGCAAGAGACCCAGGAAGATTCATGCCCACCTATGCATCAGGGAATGGATATACAGACCTCTGTCCCAGCTATGAACTCTACAGTGACCTGTGAGCCAACTCCAAGCCCACTCAGACATGGTCCAGAAGCCCCTGGAGGTAAGTTCTTCAGACCCAGTCAGACTGTAGATTCC
>NW_027765610.1:0-296 GCF_054177405.1 Leptonychotes weddellii
TGCCTTTGGCCCAGGTTATGGCCCTGGGGTCCTGGGATAGAGTCCCACATCAGGCTTCCTGCTCAGCGAGGAGTCTGCTTCTCCATCGCCCTCTGCTCCTTTTCCCCGCTCGTGTTCTCTCTCTTGCTCACTCTCTCTCTCAGATAAACAAATAAAATATTTTTTTTAAGTTTAAAAAAATGAGTTCAAAAAAAAAAAAATGAGTTCAGAGGTAAGATTATTAAGAATTTTAAGACCGAGACAGTGGAACAGTTAAACTAAGTGCAGGTCCCTTCTGAGCGTAGGACCTGTCTGAA
>NW_027765611.1:0-296 GCF_054177405.1 Leptonychotes weddellii
CCCTTTTTATTGGAACATCAGTCTTTGGATTAGGTCCCCACCCTACTCAGCCTAGCATGACCTTGTCTTAACTACTTATATCTGCAATGATCCTATTTCCAAATAAGGTCACAACCTGAGGTACTAAGGGTTAGGATTCTAACAGATGCATTTTGGGGGGGATACAACTGAACCTGTGACAGTGAAGAGAATTGAGAGTCAAAAGTGCTCTGTTCAGGAAAATTCAGTGTGTTGAATGATGGGCACCAGCCTAAAGGAAAGAGGAACAAAACATGCCCACATGCACGTCTCTGCCC
>NW_027765612.1:0-296 GCF_054177405.1 Leptonychotes weddellii
TGAAGCAGCCAAAATCTTTTTTTATTAAAATGCTTTGTGCTCCAGGATACCAGGGAGTTAAGCTGATCTGTCTCCGAGAGTGTGTTTGCCTAGAGCGCACTATTAGATACTTTGTCTCCTTTAAAATAATACTAAGAGATGGCTTTGGATCTCTCTGCCCCTGCCCTGTCTTGTTGCCTGCAGAACCGAGCCAGGAGAATGGACCATTTGCCCTTCGGAAGGGCCTCGATGGACCCCAGACTGAGGTCTTCCCGACTGCCTGGGTCCCCAGCGGCTGGCGAGCTGCAGAAAACCCA
>NW_027765613.1:0-296 GCF_054177405.1 Leptonychotes weddellii
TGAAGCAGCCAAAATCTTTTTTTATTAAAATGCTTTGTGCTCCAGGATACCAGGGAGTTAAGCTGATCTGTCTCCGAGAGTGTGTTTGCCTAGAGCACACTATTAGATACTTTGTCTCCTTTAAAATAATACTAAGAGATGGCTTTGGATCTCTCTGCCCCTGCCCTGTCTTGTTGCCTGCAGAACCGAGCCAGGAGAACGGACCATTTGCCCTTCGGAAGGGCCTCGATGGACCCCAGACTGAGGTCTTCCCGACTGCCTGGGTCCCCAGCGGCTGGCGAGCTGCAGAAAACCCA
>NW_027765614.1:0-296 GCF_054177405.1 Leptonychotes weddellii
CAGTTTATTTGTTGCAAAACTGGGTCATCTGTTCTGTACAATTTCCCACAATTTGGATTTTGTTGTCACTTAAAATACTTTTCTGTACCCTATATTTCCTGTAGATTGGTAGTTAGATCCAGAGGCTTGATCTCCTTCAGGTTTGAGATGTACACACAAATACTTTTTTAGCAAGTACACTTCTTTTTTTTTTTTTTTTTTTTTTTTAAAGATTTTATTTATTTATTTGAGAGAGAGAGAGCACAAGAGGGGGGAGCGGGAGAGGGAGAAGCAGACTCCCCGCCGAGCAGGGAGCC
>NW_027765615.1:0-296 GCF_054177405.1 Leptonychotes weddellii
AGGGAGGGGAATTAACCTTTCTGCATCCATTTTATTACCTGTGAAATGGTGGTAATAAGTATGCCTACTTCACTAGGTTCTGGGAACATTAAATGAGGAGATAATTTAATATTAGTTATCATTAATGATGTCACCACCATCACCAACATCACAGATTCTGAATTGGTCTTAGAATTAAGTAACACTTTTTTTTTTTTTTAAAGATTTTATTTATTTATTTGAGAGAGAGAGTGAGAGAGAGAAAGAGCACAAGAGGGGGGAGCGGGAGAGGGAGAAGCAGACTCCCTGCCGAGCAG
>NW_027765616.1:0-296 GCF_054177405.1 Leptonychotes weddellii
CCTCGCCCCAGCAGTCCCGAGGGGATGCCCTGGGCGAGGGACGGTCACGCTATACGCGGGTGAGCCAGTGCTGACCCCCAGGAGTTGTGCGCAGCGGGAGACACAGGTGTGCTGTCTGATGGCCCCCACGCAGCCCGGGTGTCCCATCAGACCAGTCTTAGTTATCATCACTGGTCACTTGTAACAACCACCATAAAACTGAGCCTGTGCTCACAGGCGAGAACACCCTGCCCTCCTTGGATGCCATCAGGAACACCCCGGACAGAAACAGACCCACTAGACACTCTGCAATTATA
>NW_027765617.1:0-3965 GCF_054177405.1 Leptonychotes weddellii
TGCTATAAACATTGGGGTGCACGTATCCCTTTGGATCACTACATTTGTATCTTTGGGGTAAATACCCAGTAGTGCAATTGCTGGGTTGTATGGTAGCTCTATTTTCAACTTTTTGAGGAACCTCCATACTGTTTTCCAGAGTGGCTGTACCAGCTTGCATTCCCACCAACAGTCTAAGAGGATTCCCCTTTCTCCGCCTCCTCACCAACATCTGTCATTTCCTGACTTGTTAATTTTGGCCATTCTGACTGGTGTGAGGTGGTATCTCACTGAGGTTTTGATTTGGATTTCCCTGATGCTGAGGGATGTTGAACACTTTTTCACGTGTCTCTTGGCCATTTGGATGTCTTCTTTGTAGAAATGTCTGTTCATGTCTTCTGCTCATTTCTTGATTGGATTATATGTTCTTTGGGTGTTGAGTTTTAATAAGTTCTTTATAGATTTTGGATACTAGCCTTTTATCAGATATGTCATTTGCAAATATCTTCTCCCATTCTGTCGGTTGTCTTTTGGTTTTGTGGACTGTTTCTTTTGCTGTGTAAAAGCTTTTTATCTTGATGAAGTTCCAATAGTTCATTTTTGCCCTTGCTTCCCTTGCCTTTGGCGATGTGTCCAGGAAGAAGTTGCTGTGGCTGAGGTCGGAGAGGTTGCTGCCTGTGTTCTCCTCTAGGATTTTGATGGATTCCTGTCTCATATTTAGATCTTTCATCCATTTTGAGTCTATATTTGTGTGTGGTGTAAGGAAATGATCCAGGTTCATTCTTCTGCATGTGGCTGTCCAGTTTTTCCAACACCATTTGTTGAAGAGACTGTCTTTTTTCCATTAGACATTCTTTCCTGCTTTGTCAAAGATTAGTTGACCATAGAGTTGAGGGTCCATTTCTGGGCTCTCAATTCTGTTCCATTGATCTATGTCTGTTTTTGTGTATGGCCTTTTTTTTTTAAGATTTTATTTATTTGACAGAGACAAAGCAAGAGAGAGTGAGCACAAGTAGGGGGAGATGCAGGAAGAGGGACAGAGAGAAGCAGGGAGCCCCATGAGGGGCTCGACCCCAGGATTCTGGAATCATGACCCGAGTCAAAGGCAGATACTTAACCAAATAAGCCACACAGGTGCCCCAATTTATGGCCTTTTGTATCTGTTTTCTTTCACCTGGCATATTTTCAAGGCTTACTGATATATCATTACTTCATTCTTTTTTTTATCACTGAACACTGTTCCATTGTATGGATATGCCACATTGTGTTTTTCCATTCATCAGTTCATGGTCATGTGTGTTATTTACACTTTTTGGTTCTATGAATATTTGTGTGCAAGTTTTTGTGTGGACGTATGTATTGACTTCTCTTGGGTGGAATTGACCTAGGTAGAATTGCTGGGTCATACAGTAACTCTATATTTGAACATTTTGAGGAACTGCCAGACTTTGTTCCAAGGTAGCTGCCATATTTACATTCTTACCAGCAAAGTTTTCTCAACAACCTTGCAAAGCATTGCTATTGTCGGGGTGCCAGGGTGGCTCAGTCCGTTGAGCATCCGACTCTTGGTTTTGGCTCACGTCATGATCTTGCAGTCGTGAGATCGGGCCCCGAGATGGGCTCTGCACTCAGTGTGGAGTCTGCTTTAGATTCTTTCTCCCTCTCCTTCTGGCCCACTCTCTCTCTCAAATAAGTAAAATCTTATCAAAAAAAGAATTGCTATTGTCTTTCTTTAAAATTTTCATCAACTTATAGGATGTGAAGTGGTATCTCATTGTGGTTTTGATTTGCATCCCCCTAATGACTAATGGTATTGAGCATCTTTTTATGTACTTATTGACCATTTGTTTTCCTTTTTTGGAGAAATATCTAGATCCTTTTCCCATTTTTAAAAAAGATTTATTTATTTCAGAGAGAGAGTGTGTACGAGCAGGGTGGGGGGGAAGGGCAGAGGGAGAGGGGAAGCAGACTCCCTGCTGAGCAGGGAGCCCGGCATTGGGCTCAATCTCAGGACCCTGAGATCGTGACTGAGCCAAAAACCAAGAGTCAGCCATTTAACTGACTGAGCCACCCAGGCAACCCGATCATTTTCTCATTTTGAAAAATTGGACTGTCTTCTTATTGTTAAGTTGCAAAAGTTAGTGATATATCCTGGACAATAAGTTCTTATCAAATATATAATTTATGAGTATTTTCTCCCATTCTGTGGGTTGCCTTTTCACTTTTTAGTAATATCCTTTGAAGCACATTTTTTTTATTTTTATGTTTTTTAATTGAAGTATAATTGACATACAATATTATATTAGTTTCATGGGTACAACATAGCAATTTGACACTTGTATACATTGCAAACTGATCATAGTAAGTCTAATTACCTACTGTCTGTCATTATACGAAGTTAATACAATATTATTGACTATATTCACTATGCTATACATATATCCCCATGACTTATTTATTTTATAGCTGTAAGTTTGTGTCTATTGATCCTCCCAAATATTTTATTTTATTAAAAGATTTTTATTAGAGAGAGAGAGCACTAGTGGGAGGGGCAGAGGGAGAGGGAGAGAGAACCTCAAGCAGACTCTGCTCTGAGCACAGTGCCCAATGTGGGGCTCGATCCCACAACCATGAGATCATGACCCAAGCTGAAACCAGGAGTTGGTTGCTTAACTGACTGTACCACCCAGGTGCCCCCAAATATTTTATTTTTGATGAAGTCTATAAATGTGGCTAATTACTACCATATTGAACAACATGGTGGTATTGGAGTGGTGATTAAGCTTAGCTAATGGGTTGGATTGTTCAGAGTGCTCATATGCTGAGAGCCAAGGATGTAAGTCCTCAAGGACTAAACAAACTAAATTATCAATAAATTTGTTTCAGTAGATGTATGACTACATATAAAAATGACGTAATTACTTCTGTTTCTCGATTGTGTTCAGTTTATAGCAGTATTTTCATGTGTGTTGGCTCATTTAATCCTCTTGACAGGTCATTGAGGCAGAAGTAATATTTTCTGTCATGAGTTTTATTATACACATTAAATGAGTAGAACCACATAATAGCTCTTAGCACAGTGCCTGAAATGTCAATGAGAACTCAGTAAATGTTAATAATTGTCATTATTATAATTGTTGTTACTAGTAGTAAGGCCAGGAATATCCCTTTTTACAGATTGGGAAGCTTGAGACTTGAAGACTTTAATTTGTTTAATGTGGTAGGAGCTAAATTTACTTTAATAAAAAAAAATCTGCATGTAATTTTAGTTAACAGACAGTACTTGCTTATTCTAATATTTGAGACAATGCACGACTATATAAAGAAAAAAATTAGTATTCAGTCCGCATATCCAGCCTCAGTCATTACCAAATACCTTGTACTTATCTGTCCACTTTCTTTTCTTTGCTGACACAACCATCTACTAACTCATATATGTACACACATAACATTTTTTTTCCACCTCATTTTTGTTTGTGCAAGTATGAGCTCGTTCTATTTTTTGCAACTTCTTTCCTTTTCAGCTTTCTTTCCTTAACAAAAGATAGTGTATGTCCCTCTCTGGATTGTGATTTTATGGTTCATATTTTATACTCTACCCCTTAACCCATGTGGAATTTATTTGGGTAAGTGCTGGGAAGGCGAGGTTTTTCAGGTTACTTTTTTTTCCTACCAGTATGAAATTGGGTCTCAAAATATTTGAGCTTTCAGTTTGTTACATTGATCATTCAGTCACTTCTTGAACCAGATATTCAGTTTTAATTATAATAGTTACACACTGCCATTTGGTATTTGTTCAACAAATATTTATCAGTGACAGTTACATGCTGTTATTAAACAGAAGAATCAAGAATACTTGTCCTCATGGAACTTGCATTCTAGGTGGGAGGAAGGGGCACAGATATAAGTTATATACCATTAGAGGGTGGTAAAAATAAAGGTCAAGGACATTGCTGCTGTAAACATCGGGGTGCACGTACCCCTTC
>NW_027765618.1:0-296 GCF_054177405.1 Leptonychotes weddellii
CCTCGCCCCAGCAGTCCCGAGGGGATGCCCTGGGCGAGGGACGGTCACGCTATACGCGGGTGAGCCAGTGCTGACCCCCAGGAGTTGTGCGCAGCGAGAGACACAGGTGTGCTGTCTGATGGCCCCCACGCAGCCCGGGTGTCCCATCAGACCAGTCTTAGTTATCATCACTGGTCACTTGTAACAACCACCATAAAACCGAGCCTGTGCTCACAGGCGAGAACACCCTGCCCTCCTTGGATGCCATCAGGAACACCCCGGACAGAAACAGACCCACTAGACACTCTGCAATTATA
>NW_027765619.1:0-296 GCF_054177405.1 Leptonychotes weddellii
GTCCTGGGTGTCTCTGCACCAGCCCAACCCCACAACCAAACACGATGACCTTCTCAAAGGAATGGCCGCTGCTGTGCTCCTGCCTTTCAAATCTCTTACGAGTTCCCCTTTCAGCCAGATCTACCCTGATACTGTCCTGGAAGGAGACACACTGTCCTGGCTTGACCAAGTGCCTGGGGTCACTGCAGGTGGGCAGGGGAGCTCACGTATTAGCGGAAGAATTGGCTTTAGAAGCCGGAGTCTGCTAAGTCTGAGTCTCTGGCTCTCGTGATGAGTCAGATTCTTGCTGCGTGAAC
>NW_027765620.1:0-296 GCF_054177405.1 Leptonychotes weddellii
AGTCAGAGTCTTAGTAATCTAACCAATGTTTCCAGTTATATCTCGTTACAAGGAAAACAGAATCTTAGGAAACTTATGCTAATAAAGACATTGCCATCAATGTATAAGAATGCTCCCTGATGGTCTCTGAGTTTTGAAGGGATCAAGTATGGAGAAAAAATAAATAGTTTCATTTGTTCACCAAGGTATATTTGGTTAAGTTCTTACAGATCAGTTAGCTTAAGGGAATTTTCCTTAAATCTGAAGGAAAAAAACATTTTTAAAAGTCAACAATGTTTCAAACAAAAAGTCATCAA
>NW_027765621.1:0-296 GCF_054177405.1 Leptonychotes weddellii
TGCCTTTGGCCCAGGTTATGGCCCTGGGGTCCTGGGATAGAGTCCCACATCAGGCTTCCTGCTCAGCGAGGAGTCTGCTTCTCCATCGCCCTCTGCCCCTTTTCCCCGCTCGTGTTCTCTCTCTTGCTCACTCTCTCTCTCAGATAAACAAATAAAATATTTTTTTTAAGTTTAAAAAAATGAGTTCAAAAAAAAAAAATGAGTTCAGAGGTAAGATTATTAAGAATTTTAAGACCGAGACAGTGGAACAGTTAAACTAAGTGCAGGTCCCTTCTGAGCGTAGGACCTGTCTGAAA
>NW_027765622.1:0-296 GCF_054177405.1 Leptonychotes weddellii
ACGACCTCCAGGGGGCCAGAGACTCTGTCCATCCTGATGCCAGGCGCCTCTGAGCACTTAGGCTCCGTGAGGCTGGGGGGTGAAGGAGCGCGGGCCTGGCAGCCCCAGAGCAGAAGCCCTGCCTCAAGCCCCCTTGCCCACCTGATCTTCAGAGCCTGTAGCTTGGCCAAGGGGCAGGTATCTGAGGCAGAGAAGGGTCGGCTAGGGGCTCTGGCTCAGAGGGCGTTGATGGAGCATGGGGAGCAGGGAGGACCCAGGGGCGGGGGAGAGATAGGGTGGCCCCCAGCCCTCAGGAC
>NW_027765623.1:0-296 GCF_054177405.1 Leptonychotes weddellii
CCAGGCGCCCGCAAATAAATAAAATCTTAAAAAAAAAAAAAAAAAAAAGACTGGATGGAGGATACAAAGGTGTTCATTATAGTAGTCTTTAAACCTTTATATATATATATATGAAATACTTCGTATTTTTAAAATTATGGAATCCTACAATCTAGCAATTTCACTCTGAGATACTTCCACAGTGTGCATAAGGAGACCTGTATAAGAATGAGCATTACAGGGCCGCCTGGGTGGCTCAGTCTTTAAGCATCTGCCTTCGGCTCAGGTCACGATCCCAGGGTCCTGGGATCGAGCCC
>NW_027765624.1:0-296 GCF_054177405.1 Leptonychotes weddellii
GTCATGCCGATGTTCAGTTGCCTGATTCTGACCACCGCACCACGCTCATGCAGTCCTTACCCTGAGGAAATTCATACCACACCATTCAGTGCAACACGGAGGTGATGTTGGTAAGCCAGTTTCAAACAGTTCAGAAAACTATGCATTTTTTTTGTCTGTGGGGTATGTGTATCTGTGTTATGTGTATGTGTGTGAATAAAAAGGCACAGGAAAGAGGAGAGGTAGATCAATCGATAGATACATAGATAGATGATAGATAGAGATGCATAGACAGATGGACAGATAGATGAGAGAGA
>NW_027765625.1:0-296 GCF_054177405.1 Leptonychotes weddellii
CAGCCAACCAGGCTATGGAGGATAGATAGCCAATCAATAATTTCCTTACTCTGCTTCTACATTTTCTCTATAAAAGTCTGTCCCCAAGGTCCCACCCATGTGGAGCGCTTCTAACCATTTCCAGTCTGATCCTGCCTGCCTTGGAAGTATTTTTACTCAAACTCTTAAAATTTTTTACATGCCTCAGTTTATCTTTTAACACTAGGGACTTTTAAAGAAAAATAGTCAATGCATTTTAATCCTTTTTTTTTTTTTTTTAGTGTTCAAATTGTCAAATATTTAGCCATTCAGTGTCC
>NW_027765626.1:0-296 GCF_054177405.1 Leptonychotes weddellii
CCAAGATAATGCTAAATTGTTTTGCAAGGATTACTCTTTATATATTTGAGATCTTTAAAAATGAATCACCAGGAGTTTTAAAAGATTAATCTGGGCCACACCTGCTCCCCAAGGCATCGGCTCAGCCACATATCCACATGGAAATGAACAAAGTCGAGGGGGCGCTGCTGAGAGATGGCCAGCTCCCGGAAACCCTCCCACCAGAGGGCCCCCCTCTTCGTGCCTGGCAGCCTATGGAGGGACACCACTCCCCAGTCTGACGGGAGGGTCTGCCAACCGAAAAGCTGCCTATCTGG
>NW_027765627.1:0-296 GCF_054177405.1 Leptonychotes weddellii
CCAAGATAATGCTAAATTGTTTTGCAAGGATTACTCTTTATATATTTGAGATCTTTAAAAATGAATCACCAGGAGTTTTAAAAGATTAATCTGGGCGACACCTGCTCCCCAAGGCATCGGCTCAGCCACATATCCACATGGAAATGAACAAAGTCGAGGGGGCGCTGCTGAGAGATGGCCAGCTCCCGGAAACCCTCCCTCCAGAGGGCCCCCCTCTTCGTGCCTGGCAGCCTATGGAGGGACACCACTCCCCAGTCTGACGGGAGGGTCTGCCAACCGAAAAGCTGCCTATCTGG
>NW_027765628.1:0-3964 GCF_054177405.1 Leptonychotes weddellii
GGATCCGAAGGGGTACGTGCACCCTGATGTTTATAGCAGCAATGTCCACAATAGCCAAACTGTGGAAAGAGCCCAGATGTCCATCGACAGATGAATGGATAAAGAAGAAGTGGTATATATATACAATGGAATATTATGCAGCCATCAAAAGGAATGAGATCTTGCCATTTGCAATGACGTGGATGGAACTGGAGGGTATTATGCTGAGCAAAATAAGTCAAACAGAGAAAGACATGTATCATATGACCTCACTGGTATGAGGAATTCTTAGTCTCAGGAAACAAACTGAGGGTTGCTGGAGTGGGGGTTGGGGTGGGAGGGATGGGGTGACTGGAGGATAGACACTGGGGAGGGTATGTGCTCTGGTAAGCACTGTGAATTGTGCAAGACTGTTGAATCTCAGATCTGTACCTCTGAAACAAATAATGAATATATGTTAAGAAAAAAAGAAGAAGATAGAGGAGGGGAAGAATGAAGGGGGGGAAATCGGAGGGGTAGATGATCCATGAGAGAGGATGGACCCTGAAAAACAAACTGAGTGTTCTAGAGGGGAGAGGGGTGGGAGGATGGGTTAGCCTGGTGATGGGTATTAAAGAGGGCACGTTCTGCATGGAGCACTGGGTGTTATGCACAAACAATGAATCATGGAACACTACATCTAAAACTAATGATGTAATGTATGGTGATTAACATAACAATAAAAAAATTTTTAAAAAAAGAGAGTTCCCCTTTCTCCACAACCTCGCCAACATTTGTTGTTTCCTGTCTTGTTGATTTTTCCATTCTGACTGGTGTGAGGTGGTATCTCATTGTAGTTTTGATTTGGATTTCCCTGATGCCAAGTGATGTGGAGCATTTTTTCATGTGTCTGTTGGCCATTTGTATGTCTTCTTTGGAGAAATGTCTGTTCATGTCTTCTGCCCATTTCTTGACTGGATTCTTTGTTTTTTGGGTGTTGAGTTTGATAAGTTTTTATAGATCTTGGATACTAGCCCTTTATCTGATATGTCATTTGCAAATATCTTCTCCCATCCCGTAGGTCGCCTTTTAACTTTGTTGACTTTCCTATGCTTTTCAGAAGATTTTATCTTGATGAAGTCCCAAAAGTTCATTTTTGCTTTTGGGCCCCTTGCCTTTAGAGACATGTCTAGCAAGAAGTTGCTGTGGCCAAGGTCAGAGAGGTTGCTGCCTGTGTTCTCCTCTAGGATCTGGATGGATTCCTGTCTCACATTGAGGTCTTTCAACCACTTTGAGTATATCTTTGTGTATGGTGTAAGAGAATAGTCCAGTTCCATTCTTTTGCATGTGGCTGTCCAATTTTCCCAGCACCATTTATTGAAGACACTGTCCTTTTTCCATTGGATACTCTTTCCTGCTTTGTTGAAGATTAATTGACCATAGAGTTGAGGGTCCATTTCTGGGTTATATTCTGTTCCATTGAACTATGTGTCTGTTTTTGTGCCAGTACCATGCTGTCTTGATGATCACAGCTTTAGTAATAGAGCTTGAAGTCAGCCATTGTGATGCCACCAATTTTGGTTTTCTTTTTCAACATTCCTTTGATGATTTGAGGCTTTTCTGGTACCATACAAATTTTAGGATTATTTGTTCCAGCTCTGTGAAAAATGTCCATGGTATTTTGATAGGGATCATATTGAATGTGTAGATTGCTCAGGTAGCAGAGACATTTTAAGAATACTTATTCTTCCAATCCATGAGCATGGAATATTTTTCCATTTCTCTGTGTCTTCCTCAATTTCTTTCATAAGTGTTCTGTAATTTCTAGAATATAGATCTTTTACCTTTTTGGTGAGGTTTATACCCAGGTATCTTACAGTTTTTGGTGCTATTATAAATGAATCAACTCCTTAATTTCTCTTTCTTCTGTCTCATTGTTAATGTATAGAAATGTAACTGATTTCTGTGCATTGATTTAAATCTTGCCACATTGCTGAATTGCTGTATGAGTTCTAGTAATTTGGGGTTGGAGTCTTTTGGGTTTTCCACATAAAGTATCATTCATCTGCAAAGAGAGTTTGACTTCCTGTTTGCCTATTTGAATGTTTTTTATTTCTTTTTGTTGTCTGATTGTTGAGGCTAGGACTTCTAGTGCTATGTTGAACAATAGTGCTAAGCATGGTCATCCCTGTCGTGTTCCTGACCTTAGGGGAAAAGCTCTCAGTATTTCCCCATTGAGACTGATACTTGCTATGGGCTATTTGTAGATGGTTTTCATGGTATTGAGATATATTCCTTCTATCCCTACACTGTGGGGGGAGTTTATGCAAGAAAGGATGCCGTATTTTGTCAAGTGCTTTTTCTGCATCAATTGAGAGGATCGTGTGGTTCTTGTCCTTTCTTTTATTAATGTGCTGTATCACATTGATTGAGTTATGATTGTTGAACCAAACTTGCTGCCCAGGATTAATCCCAGTAGGTTGTGGTGAATAATCCTTTTAATGTACTGTGGAATCCTATTGGCTAGGATCTTGTTGAGTATTTTGGCTTCCATGTTCATCAGGGATATTGGTCTGTAATTTTCATTTTTGATGGGATCTTTGTCTGGTTTGGGATCAAGGTAATGCTGGCCTCAGAAAGAGTTTGGAAGTTTTCCTTCTCTTTCTTTCTTTTTCTTTTTTTTCTATCAGCTTCAGAAGAATAGGTATTATTTCTTCTTTAAATGTTTGGTAGAATTTCCCTGTGAAGTCATCGGCCCTGGGCTCTTGTTTGTTGGGAGACTTTTTATTACCATTTCAATTTCCTTGCTGGTTATTTGTCTGTTCAGGTTTTCTATTTCTTCTTGTTTCAGTTTTGGTAGATTATAATTTTCAGGAATGCATCCATTTTTTTCCAGATTGCACAATTCTTTGGCATATATTTGCTCATAATATGTTCTTAAAATTGTTTGTATGTCCTGGGCGCCTGGGTGGCTCAGATGGTTAAGCGTCTGCCTTTGGCTCAGGTCATGATCCCAGGGTCCTGGGATCGAGTCCCGCATCGGGCTCCCTGCTCCTTGGGAGCCTGCTTCTCCCTCTGCTTCTCTCTCTCTCTCTCTGTCTCTCATGAATAAATAAATAAAATCTTTAAAAAAAAAATTGTTTGTATGTCCTTGGTGTTGGTCGTGATCTCTCCCCTTTCATTCATGATTTAATATTAATTTGGTTCCTTTCTCTTTTCTATTTGATAAGTCTGGCTAGGGGTTTATCAATCTTATTAATTCTTTCAAATAACCGGCTTCTAGTTTCACTGATCTGTTCTAATATTCGTCTAATTTTTATTTCATTGATTTCTGCTCTAATCTTTATTATTTCTCTTCTCCTGCTTGATTTAGGCTTTATTTGCTGTTCTTTCTCCAGGTCCTTTAGGTGTAAATTTAGCTTGTGTATTTGAGACTCTTCTCATTTTTTTGAGAGAGATGTATCGCTGTGTACTTCCCTCTTAGGACAGCCTTTGCTTATTAATTGGTTGATATAATTGGCTGCTCCCAAAGTAGGGGCATAAATATTGATAATTTTTATATCTTCTTGTTGGATAGACCCTTTAAGTATGATATAGTGTCTCTCTTCATCCCTTACTATAGTCTTTGGTTTAAAATCTAATTTGTCTAATGGCTAACAGACACATGAAAAAATGTTCATCATCATTAGTCATCAGGGAAATCCAAATCAAAACCACACTGAGATACCACCTTACACCACTTAGAATGGCAAAAATGGACAGGGAAAGAAACAACAAATGTTGGAGAGGTTGTGGAGAAAGGGGAATCCTCTTACACTGTTGGTGGGAATGCAAGTTGGTACAGTCACTTTGGAAAACAGTGTGGAGGTTCCTCAAAAATTAAAAAATAGAGCTACCCTATGACCCAGCAATTGCACTACTGGGTATTTACCCCAAAGACACAGATGTAGTGAAAAGAAGGGCCATATGCACCCCAATGTTCATAGCAGCAATGTCCACAATAGCC
>NW_027765629.1:0-296 GCF_054177405.1 Leptonychotes weddellii
ACGGACGAGTCAGCACACGCAGGGGTCCCGTGTATGTGCACACGAGTCAGCACACGCAGGCGTCCCGTGTTTACACGCACGAGTCAGCACAAGCAGCTATCTGAGATATTTGTAAGTATCCTATGATTAACTCAAGAGAGTGCCCCAGTCGTGAGACCTGGTGCAGACAGGAGGTGGGGGCTAACCTAGTGACCCCCCCCGCAGATTGTCTTTTTTGGGGGGAAAGCACAATAGCCTTCAGCAATTCCTTCCAGACCAGATTTAAATTCCCCCCAAATGAGCCCCTGTTTCTCACC
>NW_027765630.1:0-296 GCF_054177405.1 Leptonychotes weddellii
ATTAAATCTTAGTTAAGTTTAGGCATTAAAATGGAATATTTTGACGAAGGAATGACATAGTGAAAAGCATTCTATTTTATAATATTAAGAGAAATATGAGGGGCGCCTGGGTGGCTCAGTTGGTTAAGCGACTGCCTTCAGCTCAGGTCATGATCCCAGGGTCCTGGGATCGAGCCCCGCATCGGGCTCCCTGCTCGGCGGGAAGCCTGCTTCTCCCTCTCCCACTCCCCCTGCTTGTGTTCCCTCTCTCGCTGTGTCTCTCTCTGTCAAATAAATAAATAAAATCTTTAAAAAAA
>NW_027765631.1:0-296 GCF_054177405.1 Leptonychotes weddellii
CCACTCAAGGACTGGGACCACCTCCTCCAGCTATTTCACTGTTTCCATCCTAGTTCTCAAGACACAGCAGGTGCTTAACAAACATTCACAAAATAAAATAAATTGATGCTAACATCAACTTCTTGATCTCTCTTCATTATTGTTTCATCCCTGATATACCCTTTCCATGAGGATACCTCATTGCTTTTTTTTTTTTTTTACAAAACCCCTATCCTGGTGATACTTCTCTTCTCATTTTAGAAAGAAGATTGAAATGTCTCAGCATTGGATGAACAGACTCATATACTTTTATCTTC
>NW_027765632.1:0-296 GCF_054177405.1 Leptonychotes weddellii
AAAAAAAAAGATTTTATTTGTTTGAGAGAATGTGTGCACGAGCGGGGGGAGGGGCAGAGAGAGAGTCTCAAGCAGACTCCACACTGAGTGTGGACCTGAACACAGGGGTCGATCCCATCACCCCAAGACCATGCCCTGAGCCAAAATGAAGAGTCAGGTGCTCAACCAACTGAGCCACCCAGGCACCCTAGAAAGTATTTTATAAGGATACCTTATGTAGGATATTACACAAAAGGAATGATATATCTGTAGTAATTAAATACCAGCAAAAATGTTAAATATATGGAAATATATTA
>NW_027765633.1:0-296 GCF_054177405.1 Leptonychotes weddellii
AATCTCAGGAAACAAACTGAGTGTTGCTGGAGTGGGGGGTGGGGTGGGAGGGATGGGGTGACTGGGTGATAGACACTGGGGAGGGTATGTGCTCTGGTAAGCCTTGTGAATTGTGCAAGACTGTTGAATCTCAGATCTGTACCTCTGAAACAAATAATGCAATATATGTTAAGAAAAAAAAAGAAGAAGATAACAGGAGGGGAAGAATGAAGTGGGGGAATCAGAGGGGTAGACGAACCATGAAAGACGATGGACTCTAAAAAACAAACTGAGGGTTCTAGAGGGGAGGGTGGTGG
>NW_027765634.1:0-296 GCF_054177405.1 Leptonychotes weddellii
TAAATAAAGTTACAGGTATTTTGCAGACATGGCAAAACCCACCAAGGTGGAGCACAGGAGAGGGAGGCTGGGGGAATACTGGACTCAGCCGGAGGGCTCCTGCCCTTGTCCCTCCTGTGACCTTGGTAAGAGTGTCAGCGTAATTTAGGTCTTTGAGGTCTCTTTCTTCCGCGCCCCGTCGGGGTGACGGGAGAGACTTGCCGGGCTAATGCGATTTCCGGGTGTCTGGGGCCGAGGCCCCGCAGCTGACCTGGGTCCTGCGTCCCGAAGAGCTCGTCTCCCTCGCAGCGCCCGCA
>NW_027765635.1:0-296 GCF_054177405.1 Leptonychotes weddellii
TGGCTCAGTTGGTTAAGCGACTGCCTTTGGCTCAGGTCATGATCCTGGAGTCCCGGGATCAAGTCCCGCATCGGGCTCCCTGCTCAGCGGGGAGTCCGCTTCTCCCTCTGACCCTCCCCCCTCTCATGTGCTCTCTCTCTCCTCTCATCCTCTCTCTCAAATAAATAAATAAAATCTTTAAAAAAAAAAAAAAAGAAAATAATGAGCCATTTACAATTATTTAGAGGTAAATGTAAAGTTAAAGGTAACTTAAAAGTTAAAAGTTAAATTTAAAAATTTGAAATTATAAGTAAAAA
>NW_027765636.1:0-296 GCF_054177405.1 Leptonychotes weddellii
ATCATTCATCATATGGATGATATTTTACTAGCATCACAAACTGAAACCGAATTACAACATGTGTATCAGACCACTTCTCAACACTTGACTTCCGCCAGTCTCATAATAGGCCCAGAGAAAATCCAAACAACTACTCCGGCTTCTTATCTAAGCACTGTGGTAGATGGAACCACAGTGAAACCTCAAACAATGCAAATTCGTAGGGATACCCTCCTTACACTTAACGATTTTCAGAAACTCCTAGAAGACATTAACTGGATTCGCCCTCTCCTAGGGATTCGAACTTATAAATTACA
>NW_027765637.1:0-296 GCF_054177405.1 Leptonychotes weddellii
GTTTTTAGAAATTATCATTTTTTCCTCCCTAAGTTGTCTGATTTGTTAGTATATAATTGTTTACAGTAATCTATTATCACACTATGTATTTCTATGTTTATCTGTTGTATTGTTTTCTCTTCTATTTTTTGAGCTTCTCTCTTTCTTTTCTTAGTAAATGCAGTGAAAGCATTGCCAATTTTGCTAATTTTTTTTTTTTTAAAAATTGGTCATTACTTTTTTTTTTTAATTTCATTATGTTATGTTAGTCACCATACAATACATCATTAGTTTTTGATGTGGTGATCCACGATCCA
>NW_027765638.1:0-296 GCF_054177405.1 Leptonychotes weddellii
ATCAGTGCCTAACATTTGCCCTATTTCCAGCCCAAGCGTCTGGACTTACTGGGAGAGGGAGTAAATATGCAATCTGGAAATAGGAGGACATTTTACTAAAGGACACATCTCAGCTAAAACCCTACCCCCACATTTTTCCCCATAACCCAAATTTACCTTGTTTATTTGTTTATTGAACAAAGGGTGGGGGGCACAGCCAGCCTCCTGCTGACTGCCTGTGGTCTCTGCTGTAACCCCGGGGTGGCGGGGGAGCAAGTTCCGTCCTAATCATGCTCACATTATATTCTAAGAACAAG
>NW_027765639.1:0-3964 GCF_054177405.1 Leptonychotes weddellii
GACATTGCTGCTATAAACATTAGGGTGCATGTGCCCCTTTGGATCACTACCTTTATATCTTTGGGGTAAATACCCAGTAGTGCAATTGCTGGATCGTATGGTAGCTCTATTTTCAATTTTTTGAGGAACCTCCATACTGTTTTCCAGAGCGGCTGCACCAGTTTGCATTCCCACCAACAGTGTAGGAGGGTTCCCCTTTCTCCACATCCTTGCCAACATCTGTCGTTTCCTGACTTGTTAATTTTAGCCATTCTGACTGGTGTGAGGTGGTATCTTATTATGGTTTTGATTTGTTTTTCCCTGATGCTAAGTGATGTTGAGCACGTTATCATGTGTCTGTTGGCCATTTGGATGTCTTCTTTGCAGAAATATCTGTTCATGTCTTCTGCCCATTTCTTGGATTATTTGTTCTTTGGGTGTTGAGTTTGATAAGTTCTTTATAGATTTTGGATACTAGCCCTTTTTCTGATATGTCATTTGCAAATATCTTCTTCCATTCTGTCTGTTGTCTTTTGGTTGTTGACTGTTTCCTTTGCTGTGCAAAAGCTTTTTATCTTGATGAAGTCCCAATAGTTCATTTTTGCCCTTGTTCCCTTATCTTTGGTGATGTGTCTAGGAAGAAGTTGCTGCGGCTGAGGTCAAAGAGGTTGCTGCCTGTGTTCTCCTTTAGGATTTTGATGGATTCCTTTCTCACATTTAGGTCTTTCAACCATCTTGAGTCTATTTTTGTGTGTGGTGTAAGGAAATGGTCCCGTTTCATTCTTGTGCATGTGAATGTCCAATTTTCCCAACACCATTTGTTGAAGAGACTGTCTTTTTTCCATTGGACATTCTTTCCTGCTTTGTTGAAGATTCGTTGACCATAGAGTTGAGGGTCCATTTCTGGGCTCTCTATTCTGTTCCATTGATCTCTGTGTCTGTTTTTGTGCCAGTACCATACTGTCTTGATAATGACAGCTTTGTAATAGAGCTTGAAGTCCGGGATTGTGGTGCCACCAGCTTTGCTTTGCTTTTTCAACATTCCTCTGGCTATTCGGGACCTTTTCTGGTTCCATACACATTTTAGGATTATTTGCTCCATTTCTTTGAAAAAAGTGGTTGGTATTTTGATAGGGATTGCATTAAATGTGTCGATTGCTCTAGGTAGCATAGACATTTTCACACTATTTGTTCTTCCAGTCCATGAGCATGGAACGTTTTTCCATTTCTTTGTGTCTTCCTCAATTTCTGTCATGAGTATTCTATAGTTTTCGGAGTACAGATCCTTTGCCTCTTTGGTTAGATTTATTCCTAGGTATCTTATGGTTTTGGGTGCAATTGTAAATGGGATCGATGCCTTAATTTCTCTTTCTTCTGTCTTGTTGTTGGTGTATAGGAATGCCACTGGTTTCTGTGCTTTGATTTTATATCCTGCCACTTTACTGAATTCCTGTATGAGTTCTAGCAGTTTTGGGGTGGAGTCTTTTGGGTTTTCCACATAAAGTATCATATCATCTGCAAAGAGTGAGAGTTTGACTTCTTTGCTGATTCGGATGCCTTTTATTTCTTTTTGTTGTGTGATTGCTGTGGCTAGAACTTCTAATACTATGTTGAATAGCAGTGGTGATAGTGGACATTCCTGCCGTGTTCCTGACCTTAGGGGAAAAGGTCTCAGTTTTTCCCCATTGAGAATGATATTCGCTGTGGGTTTTTCATAGATAGCTTTTATGATATTTAGGTATGTACCCTGTATCCCTACACTGTGAAGAGTTTTGATCAAGAAAGGATGCTGTACTTTGTCAAATGCTTTTTCTGCATCTATTGAGAGGATCATATGGTTCTTGTTACTGCTTTTATTAATGTATTGTATCACATTGATTGATTTGCGGATATTGAACCAACCTTGCAGCCCAGGAATAAATCCCGCTTGGTCGTGATGAATAATCCTTTTAATGTACTGTTGGATCCTATTGGCTAGTATTTTGGTGAGAATTTTTGCATCCATGTTCATCAGGGATATTGGTCTGTAATTCTCCTTTTTGATGGGGTCTTTGTCTGGTTTTGGGATCCAGGTAATGCTGGCCACATAAAACGAGTTTGGAAGTTTTCCTTCCATTTCTATTTTTCGAAACAGTTTCAGAAGAATAGGTATTAATTGTTCTTTAAATGTTTGGTAGAATTCCCCTGGGAAGCCATCTGGTCCTAGGCTCTTGTTTGTTGGGAGATTTTTGATTACTGCTTCACTTTCCTTACTGGTTATGGGTCTGTTCAGGTTTTGTATTTCTTCCTTCTTCAGTTTTGGTAGTTTATATGTCTCTAGGAATGCATCCATTTCATCCAGATTGTCTAATTTGTTGGCATATAGTTGCTCATAATATGTTCTTATAATTGTTTGTATTTCTGTGGTGTTGGTTGTCATCTCTCCTGTTTCATTCATGATTTTATTCATTTGGGTCCTTTCTCTTTTCTTTTTGATAAGTCTGGCCAGGGGTTTATCAATCTTAATTCTTTCAAAGAACCAGCTCCTAGTTTCATTGATCTGTTCTACTGTTCTTTTGGTTTCTATTTCATTGATTTCTGCTCTGATCTTTATTATTTCTCTTCTCCTGCCGGGTTTAGGCTTTATTTGCTGTTCTTCCTCCAGCTCCTTTAGGTGTAGGGTTAGGTTGTGTATTTGAGACCTTTCTTGTTTCTTGAGAAAGGCTTGTATTGCTATATACTTTCCTCTTAGGACCGCCTTTGCTGCATCCCAAAGATTTTGAACAGTTAGTTGTGTTTTCATTTTCATTTATTTCCGTGAATTTTTTTAAATTCTTCTTTAATTTCCTGGTTGACCCATTCATTCTTTAGTAGGATGCTCTTTAGCCTCTATGTATTTCTTTCCAACTTTCCTCTTGTGACTGAGTTCTAGTTTCAAAGCATTGTAGTCTGAAAATATGCAGAGAATGATCCCAGTCTTTTGTTACTGGTTGACCTGATTTGTGACCCAGGATGTGATCTATTCTGGAGAATGTTCCATATGCACTAGAGAAGAATGTGTATTCTCTTGCTTTGGAATGGAATGTTCTGAGTATATCTGTGAGGTCGCTGGTCCAGTGTGTCATTTAAAGCCTTTATTTCCTTGTTGATCTTTTGCTTAGATGATCCGTCCATTTCAGTGAAGGGGGTGTTAAAGTCCCTACTATAACTGTATTATTGTCGATATTTCTTTGATTTTGTTATTAATTGGCTTATATAATTTGCTGCTTCCATGTTAGGGGCATAGATATTTAAAATTGTTAGATCTTCAGGTGCCTGGGTGGCTCAGTTGTTAAGCGTCTGAGCCTTCGGCTCAGTTCATGATCCCAGGGTCCTGGGATTGAGTCCCGCATCGGGTTCCCTGCTCAGTGGGAAGCCTGCTTCTCCCTCTCCAACTCCCCCTGCTGGTGTTCTTGCTCTCGCTCTCTCTCTCTCTGTCAAATAACTAAAATCTTTAATTGATTCTTGTTGCGTAGACCCTTTACGTATGATATAGTGTCCTTCCTCATCTCTTATTATAGTCTTTGGTTTAAAATCTAATTTGTCTGATATAAGGATTGCCACCCCAGCTTTCTTTGATGTCCATTAGCATGGTAAATGGTTTTCCACCCCCTCACTTTAAATTTGGAGGTGTCTTTGGGTCTAAAATGAGTCTCTTGCAGATAGCATATTGATGGGTCTTGTTTTTTTATCCAATCTGATACCCTGTGTCTTTTGATTGGGGCATTTAGCCCATTTACATTCAGGGTAACTATTGAAAGATATGAATTCAGTGCCATTGTATTGCCTGTAAGGTGACTATTACTGTATATTGTCTCTGTTCCTTTCTGGTCTATGTTACTTTTAGGCTCTCTCTTTGCTTAGAGGACCCCTTTCAATATTTCTTGTAGGACTGGTTTGGTGTTTGCAAATTCTTTTAGTTTTTGTTTGTCCTGGAAGCTTTTTATCTCTCCTTCTATTTTCAATG
>NW_027765640.1:0-296 GCF_054177405.1 Leptonychotes weddellii
ATCAGTGCCTAACATTTGCCCTATTTCCAGCCCAAGCGTCTGGACTTACTGGGAGAGGGAGTAAATATGCAATCTGGAAATAGGAGGACATTTTACCAAAGGACACATCTCAGCTAAAACCCTACCCCCACATTTTTCCCCATAACCCAAATTTACCTTGTTTATTTGTTTATTGAACAAAGGGTGGGGGGCACAGCCAACCTCCTGCTGACTGCCTGTGGTCTCTGCTGTAACCCCGGGGTGGCGGGGGAGCAAGTTCCATCCTAATCATGCTCACATTATATTCTAAGAACAAG
>NW_027765641.1:0-296 GCF_054177405.1 Leptonychotes weddellii
ACTTAACACCCCTCGGCAATGCAGTGGGAGACGCTGGAAAGCTCAAGAGAGCTCACCATCAGGGCCCTGCGGTCCACAGGCCGTGATCACATGGACGGGGACTTCCCCTCTGGGCCTTCATTCCTCCTTCTTCATGTGGGATGACGATGTCCCTTTCTCGGCGTGAGAAGGGGTCACAGAAGCAGCACAGACCATGCCCGGCACACACCAGCACCAGCATCTCCCCACTTCTGTGCTCCCCCAGCGACCTTTTTCCTACCAGAAAGCGCACATACGGTCTTGACTCTCAGGGCAGG
>NW_027765642.1:0-296 GCF_054177405.1 Leptonychotes weddellii
CCCCACTCCAGCAACCTTCAGTTTGCTTCCTGAGATTAAGAATTCCTCATATCAGTGAGGTCATATGATTCATATCTTTCTCTGATTGACTTATTTTGCTCAGCGTAACACCCTCCAGTTCCATCCACATTTGTGCAAATGGCAAGATTTCATTCCTTTTTAATTGTGCCCAATTTTTAAAATACTAACAAATAATCCAACAGAAACTGTTCTTGTACAGGTCTCCATATGCAAGCATAAAGGATTTTCTTTGTGTTTCGTAGAACTAACCCATTACACTAAAGAAACATCATTGC
>NW_027765643.1:0-296 GCF_054177405.1 Leptonychotes weddellii
ACCTGAGCCGAAGGCAGACGCCCAACGACTGAGCCACCCAGGTGCCCCTCTTCTTTGTTTTTTAATCAAAGTAGTTAATATGCTCCAATTCCTTTGGCCCCTTCTCATTTCAACCATCCCAATCTCTTACACCAAGCCGACTTCCACTAACCCCTCCTGTTTCTACTTTGCTAGAACACACAGGAATCCAAACTGGAAAAATTAGGAGTGTCCGAGGTCCTTCCTTCCCCCCACCCCCTCACTGCATTCCCTTTTACTTGCCAATTCATATCAGGGGAACTAAGCATAAGCTTTGC
>NW_027765644.1:0-296 GCF_054177405.1 Leptonychotes weddellii
ACTGGTGACGCGGAGCCTGTCCTCCGTGCTTCCCCACACGGACCAGCGCTCCAACTCCCCAGGCCCCAGCTGGGTGTCGACCTGGAGTTAGCAGACCCCACGGGTTCAGGGGTCTCCCCACTTCAGATGCTGGTCAAGGTCTCCGGCTGACACCCGGCTGTAAATCAGGGGTTTCCAGGATCCCCTCGTCAGGTGTACTCATTGGCTATGGCAGCTCCTAGAACTCAGGGAGGCACTGACTTACATCTTCCAGCTTGTTATAAAGGGTATGAGAAAGGATCCCGAGGAGCAGCCAG
>NW_027765645.1:0-296 GCF_054177405.1 Leptonychotes weddellii
TAACATTCTGTTGCCATTTCATCAATCTTTTCTCCTTCTGTTCTTCAGACTCAATAATTTCCATAGTCCTATCTTCAGGTTCACAGATTCTTCTGGCGGCTCAAATCTATCTTTGAATCCCTCTAGTGAATTTTTCATTTCAGTTATTGTATTTTTCGACTCGAGTTTCTTTTTGTTTTTTGTTTATGTTTTCTATCTCCTTATTGATATTTCTGATGTATTCCTATATCATTTTGTTGACTTTCTTCACATCTCCCTTTAGTTCAATGCACATCTTTAAGATAGTTGTTTTAACA
>NW_027765646.1:0-296 GCF_054177405.1 Leptonychotes weddellii
TAACATTCTGTTGCCATTTCATCAATCTTTTCTCCTTCTGTTCTTCAGACTCAATAATTTCCATAGTCCTATCTTCAGGTTCACAGATTCTTCTGGTGGCTCAAATCTATCTTTGAATCCCTCTAGTGAATTTTTCATTTCAGTTATTGTATTTTTCGACTCGAGTTTCTTTTTGTTTTTTGTTTATGTTTTCTATCTCTTTATTGATATTTCTGATGTATTCCTATATCATTTTGTTGACTTTCTTCACATCTCCCTTTAGTTCAATGCACATCTTTAAGATAGTTGTTTTAACA
>NW_027765647.1:0-296 GCF_054177405.1 Leptonychotes weddellii
GTGTGTGTACCCCGCCGAGTGCCCTGCACGCTGTAAGCGCTCCGTAAATGTTTGCTTGGCTTTGCGTCCTCTGTTCCAGACTGCAGACCTCTTTTTGTCGGATCAAGGGAAGGAGGAGCCCAAAGTGACGGCAGGGCCTATCAGGCCTCTTTCAGTCCTCCTCCAGGGACCAGGGATTCACTGGGTCTCACTGAGGCCATCCCCCGAAGCCCCCCCTCCTCCCCGCCCCCGCTCAATCCCAGGCAGCACATAGGAGGGCCAAGCTGCAAGCGTGGGCTCCAGCAGAGGGGTGCACA
>NW_027765648.1:0-296 GCF_054177405.1 Leptonychotes weddellii
CAACATTTGGATTAAGATGGCACTCAAGACTCATATGTATTCCCCTTACCTTTCATGAGAAACTAACACTGCAAAAATGCAAAAAATAAAGGATTTGAAAAAAATAAAGTACAGAATTTAGGAATGAGACGCAAAACAGATGATTAACAATTCTGGAAGAGAGAAGGAAAATAGAATTGGAAGAACGTAAGAACAGTAGAAATGTGGACAAGGTAGGGCCTTCATGTACCTGGTGGAAGAAAAAAACAAGAAATAGAGTAAGAAGATATAGAGGTAATCAGAAGAAAAAAACTTAA
>NW_027765649.1:0-296 GCF_054177405.1 Leptonychotes weddellii
CAGACAGACCACTTTTTCCCCTCCCATCAAATCTCCAGGCCCAACTGGTCTGATGGCTACCAGAGCTCAGGTTTAGAGGAACTGTGGCTTAAAGCTGATGTCTCCTCCCCAACTGAACTCTTACCTACAAACTTCTGGGGGGTGGAGCGCTTGCGTTTGGTGAGGCTGTTGGCCAGCCGATCAATGAAAGTTGGCCGCTCAGAGGATGAGTGCAGCATGGAGTCTGGCACCATCTCCAGGTCACGTATCTCGTCACCTAGAGGGAAGGAGGTGGGGACAAGTCGAGCATCTGAATC
>NW_027765650.1:0-3964 GCF_054177405.1 Leptonychotes weddellii
TACAGGGACAATCTATAAAAACAATATCTTCACAGGCAACATGATGACAATTAATTCATATCTTTCAATAAGCACTCTCAACGTGAATGGCCTAAACGCTCCCATAAAACAGCACAGGGTTGCAGATTGGATAAGAAGACAGCACCCATCCATATGCTGCGTACAAGAGACTCATTTTGAACCTAAAGATACATCCAGACTGAAAGTGAAGGGATGGAGATCCACCTTCCAAGCCAGCGGACCTCAAAAGAAAGCTGGGGTGGGGGGCAGAGCAAGATGGCAGAGGAGTAGGAGACCTGGATTTCATCTGGTCTCAGGAATTCAGCTGGGGATAGGGATAAAACCATTCTGTACACCTACAAACTCAACAGGAGATCGATGAAAAGAATAGCAACAACTCTCTGAACAGAAAAGCAACCACTTTCTGGAAGTAGGACGTGCGGAGAAGTGAATCCGAGGCGATATTCAGGAAGATAGATGGCGGGGGAAGGGGCCTCCATCGGCCACTTCTGGAAAGTGATAGAGCAGCAGAGCACAAAATCGGAACTTTTAGAAGTCTGCTCTGCTGAGGGACATTGCTCCAGTGGCTAAGCAGGGGATGGAATCCTCAGGGGACAGTGTGGTCTCAGGACCCTCGGGGTCACAGAAAGACCAGGGGTGTCTGAGTGTGGCAGAGCTCCCAGGTATTGGAGCGGGGAAGCTGGCTGCAGAGACAGAGCCGAGGAGCAGACTCTCTGCTTGGGGTTGCCATAAACCGTGATCCGCAGCAGTCGTGCCACTGCTGCTCCAGCAAGGACCCAACAAGCGGCAGATCTGGGGAGACTCCCCTTCCTCCCCGGGAGGAGTGGAGCAGGAGTGCACCACAGGGATCTGCAGGGTTTGGAGACTCCACACGGGGTCGGGTGCAAGAGATAGAAACGCTTGGTCACAGGCCAGGTGAACACGGAGTGCAGCTGGAGACCAGGGAGATGGGAGTGATCGACTGCTTTTCTCTGGTGGCTCACTGAGGAGCAGGGCCCCAAGTTTTTGGCTCCTCCGGGGCAGAGATTGGGAGGCCACCATTTTCACACTCTCAGCCTCCAAAGCTGTATGGAAAGCTTGCAGGGAAAAAAAGCTCCCGAGAGCAAACCCGAGCAGATTACTTAGCCCGGACTGGCAAGGGCGGGGCAATTCCGCCTTTGGCAAAGACATTTGGAAACCATGGCAACAGGCCCCTCCCCAGAAGATCAGCAAGAACAGCCAGCCAAGACCCAAGTTTACCGATCAATGAGAATGGCAGAACTCCAGAGCTAGGGGAATAATGCACATAGACTCCATGGCTTTTTTACCATGATTCTTTAGTCTTTCAAAGTTAATTTTTTTTAACTGTCTTTTTTTTTTTTTTGAATTTTTCTTTTCCCTTTTTCAACTGACATCTTATCAATACCTTTTTTAAAAAACATTTTTATTTTTCATTTTTAGAGACATATTCTATCCCTTCATGGTAGTTACCCTTATTTTTGGAATATATATATATGTTGTTCTCTCTTTAAAATTTGAAAGTTTCTTCTAACAGATCAAAATATACCCTAAAACTCTAATGTATGCTTTTGTTCTACTCTCCGGCCTGATCACATTCTCTCCTTTTTTTCTTTTTTTTTAAATCCTCTTCTTTCTTTTTTCAAACAACTTATCAATTCCTTTTATAAAATTTTTTTTTTTTTTAGATTTTATTTATTTATTTGAGAGAGAGAGAATGAGAGAGACAGAGCATGAGAGGGGGGAGGGTCAGAGGGAGAAGCAGACTCCCCGCCGAGCAGGGAGCCCGATGCGGGACTCGATCCCGGGACTCCAGGATCATGACCTGAGCCGAAGGCAGTCGCCCAACCAACTGAGCCACCCAGGTGCCCCCTTTTATAAAATTTTTTATAATTTCCATCTTTACAGTCATATTTCACCCCTTCATCATACCAACCCTTATTTTTGTACATATATAAGATTTTCTTTCTTTAAAATTTTGGGAGGCACTTTCTTCTCACAGACCAAAATACACCCAAAATCTAGTGTGTGACACTTATCTATGCACCAGCCTAATCATATTTGATCATATTCTGTTTTTTTTTTTGTTTTTTTCTGTTTTTGTTTGTTTTTATCTATTTCTTTTTTTTTCTCTTTTCTTTCTTTCCCTTTCTTTTCCCCTGGCTTCAGGTCTTTTCTGATTTGTTTAGAGTATATTTTCTGAGGACATTGTTACCCTGTTAGCATGTTGTTCTCTCATTCATCTATTCTCCTCTGGACAAAATGACAAGACGGAAAAAATCACCGCAACAAAAAGAACAAGAGGTAGTACCAACTGACAGGGACCTACTCAATACAGACATTAGTACGATGTCAGATCTAGAGTTCAGAATCATCACTTTAAAGATACTAGCTGGGCTTGAGAAAAGCATGGAGGTATTAGAGAAACCCTTTCTGGAGAAATAAAAGAACTAAAATCTAAGAAGTCGGGAAAAAAAGGCTACTGAGGTGCAATCAAAAATGGGGGTGCTAACTATTAGGATGAATGAGGCAGAAGAGAGAATCAGTAATATAGAAGACCAAATGATGGAAAATAAAGAAGCTGAGAAAAAGAGAGATAAACAACTACTGGATCACGAGGGCAGATTTGAGAGATACGTGATACCATAAGACGAAACAACATTAGAATAATTGGGATCCAAGAAGAAGAAGAAAGAGAGGCGGGGCAGAAGGTATACTGGAGCAAATTATAGCAGAGAACTTCCCTAATTTGGGGAAGGAAACAGGCATCAAAATCCAGGAAGCACAGAGAACCCATCTCAAAATCAATGAAAATATGTTAACACCCTGACATCTAATAGTAAAACGTAGGAGTTTCAGAGACAAAGAGAAAATCCTGAAAGCAGCTCAGGACAAGAGATATGTAACCTAAAATGGTATAAACATTAGACTGGTAACAGACCTATCCACAGAGATCTGGCAGGCCAGAAAGGACTGGCATGATATATTCAGAGCATTAAAGAGAAAATATGCAGCCAAGAATACTATATCCAGCTAGGCTGTCATTGAAAATAGAAGGAGAGACAAAAAGCTTCCAGGACAAACAAAAACTAAAGGAATATGCAAACACGAAACCAGCCCTACAAGAAAGATTGAAAGGGGTCCTCTAAGCAAAGAAAGAGCCTAAAAGTAAAATAGACCAGAAAGGAAGACAGACAATATACAGTAACAGTCACCTTCCAGGCAATACAATGGCACTAAATTCATATCTTTCAATAGTTACCCTGAATGTAAATGGGCTAAATGCCCCAATCAAAAGACACAGGCTATCAGATTGGATTAAAAAACAAGACCCATCGATACGCTGCCAGCAAGAGACTCATTTTAGACCCAAAGACAGCTCCAGATTGAAAGTGAGGAGGTGGAAAACAATTTACCATGCTAATGGACACCAAAAGAAAGCTGAGGTGGCAATCCTTATATCAGACAAATTAGATTTTAAACCAAAAACTATAATAAGAGATGAGGAAGGACATTATATCCTACTTAAAGGGTCTATCCAACAAGAATTTCTAACAATGCAAATATCTATGCCCCTAACATGGGAGCAGCCAATTATATAAGCCAATTAATAACAAAAGCAAAGAAACCCATTGACAACAATACAATAACAGTGGGGGACTTTAACACGCCCCTCACTGAAATGGACAGATCATCTAAGCAAAAGATCAACAAGGAAATAAAGACTTTAAATGACACACTGGACCAAATGGACTTCACAGACATATTCAGAACATTCCATCCCAAAGCAACGGAATACACATTCTTCTCTAGTGCCCATGGAACATTCTCCAGAATAGATCACAATCCAAGGTAACAAATCAGGTCTCAGCGGGTACCAAAAGATTGGGATCATTCTCTGCATATTTTCAGACCACAATGCTTTGAAACTAGAACTCAGTCACAA
>NW_027765651.1:0-296 GCF_054177405.1 Leptonychotes weddellii
TGAGTCACACACATGGCTTCAGGCTTGCAATTCTGCACTGTGGGTGGGTCTGTGGCCACTGCCAAGCACTCAGATTTGAAAATTGTGGAACACTGTCAGCTCACCTCAGCTGAATTCAGTATGAGGTCTCCTCCATGAAGAAGAGAGTTTTGATACACTTAGGAAGGGACTGAAGGCACTGGAAAGAGAGAAAATTGATAGAGCAAAGTTGTGGCGGGTTGAGTCAGGAGATGATGCCATCAGACCCTTCCTGAAAGGAGAGCTTAGAAAAGGGAGGGACGGATCTTACTCAGAAA
>NW_027765652.1:0-296 GCF_054177405.1 Leptonychotes weddellii
AAAACTTTCAATAAATATTTACTGAATGAAATAAATGGATGGATGCATGTATGTATGAAGTACTGTTGCTCTATCTAGAGCTGGAAGGGGTTTATGAGGTGAAGGAAAATGGAAGGCCACTGTTAAGTTGAGTGCCTGGATTTATCTCAAATCTATTTATTTTTTTTTAGGGAAGAATCAATAGAATTCTTTTTTTTTTTAATTAATTAATTTTTTTGATGTGGTGTTCCATGATTAATTGTTTGTGTATAACAACCAGTGCTCCATTCAATACGTGCCCTCTTTAATACCCATCA
>NW_027765653.1:0-296 GCF_054177405.1 Leptonychotes weddellii
AAGGAAGGAAGGAAGGAATGGCATTCGGTATTGTTGATACATTTTTCCATCTTAAAGTCATCTTTGTGTCATAACTCAATGTTCTTCTTATTCCCCTTTTATATCTGTAACATCTCATTTGCAGTCATTATTTTTTTATTTTTTCTGGCTTCACCCTTAAATATTAAAATTTTTCAAGGTTCTTAACTTTACACAGAGAACCTTCAAATTTATAACTCTGCTTTAGACTTCTTTAAGCTTCAAGTGCCTTTTAAATTAATACCTCCTAGATTGTCTACTTAGAAGTTCTCAAAAAC
>NW_027765654.1:0-296 GCF_054177405.1 Leptonychotes weddellii
ACCGGCTCTGAGGGCTTTGATGCCTTGCTTTAGTTGGAGAGCTGATCCTACGATAATCAAGAATTATTGTAAACTACAGTAACCAAAACAGGATGGTACTGGTGTACAGCTAGGCATATAAAACAGCACAGCCGGACAGAGTCCAAAATTAGACCCACACATAAACGGGCAACTGATTCTTGACAGAGAAGCAAAGACAGTTTGGTGAAGAAAGGGATAACCTTTTCAGCAAATGGTGCTGAACAATCAGATCTCCAAATGCAAACACAGAAACTGCAATGTGTACCTTGCACCAT
>NW_027765655.1:0-296 GCF_054177405.1 Leptonychotes weddellii
ACCGGCTCTGAGGGCTTTGATGCCTTGCTTTAGTTGGAGAGCTGATCCTACGATAATCAAGAATTATTGTAAACTACAGTAACCAAAACAGGATGGCACTGGTGTACAGCTAGGCATATAAAACAGCACAGCCGGACAGAGTCCAAAATTAGACCCACACATAAACGGGCAACTGATTCTTGACAGAGAAGCAAAGACAATTTGGTGAAGAAAGGGATAACCTTTTCAGCAAATGGTGCTGAACAATCAGATCTCCAAATGCAAACACAGAAACTGCAATGTGTACCTTGCACCAT
>NW_027765656.1:0-296 GCF_054177405.1 Leptonychotes weddellii
GGGGCGCCTGGGTGGCTCAGTTGGTTAAGCGACTGCCTTCGGCTCAGGTCATGATCCTGGAGTCCCGGGATCAAGTCCCGCATCGGGCTCCCTGCTCGGCAGGGAGTCTGCTTCTCCCTCTGACCCTCCTCCCTCTCATGCTCTCTGTCTCTCATTCTCTCTGTCTCAAATAAATAAATAAAATCTTTAAAAAAAAAAATACAACTAATAGCTTCTCATACAAATACAATAAAAAGAAAGAAAAAAAGGAAAAATTTTTCTTCTTGTGAGAAGAAGTCTCAGGATTTACTGTCTTA
>NW_027765657.1:0-296 GCF_054177405.1 Leptonychotes weddellii
GATCTCATGACCCTGAGATCATGACCTGAGCCTAAATCAAGAGTCGGATGTTTAACTGACTGTGCCACCCAGGAACAACCCCCAAATTCTACTTTAAAAAAAAAATATCCATTTACTCTAATTACCATTTTAAATTCTAACCAGTAAAGCACCATATATCCTTACACAAGTATGCCAGAAGTTCATTTTTATAGGAGAAAACTGATAAAATAAATTCCATCTTGGTTTTCTTGCTAGGTTCCCTAATTTTAAAATAATATCAGAAGTTTACCCACATGAATAAAGTGCTCAAACAC
>NW_027765658.1:0-296 GCF_054177405.1 Leptonychotes weddellii
ATGTGATGGTGGGGCGCCTGGGTGGCTCAGTTGGTTAAGCAACTGCCTTCGGCTCAGGTCATGATCCTGGAGTCCCGGGATCAAGTCCCGCATCGGGCTCCCTGCTCGGCAAGGAGTCTGCTTCTCCCTCTGACCCTCCTCCCTCTCATGCTCTCTGTCTCTCATTCTCTCTCTCTCAAATAAAAAAAAAAAAAAAAAAGATGTGATGGTGTATCACCTGCCACAGGTAGCTATTCATAACATTTTAAATTACTACTAAGAATTGTCACCAATTAATAATAATTACAAGACTGGTC
>NW_027765659.1:0-296 GCF_054177405.1 Leptonychotes weddellii
ACTGTATTATTATCAAGCGTTTATGTAGCATTTTATGGCCTGCAAGGTATTTTACAGCTGCTGTACAGTTTTTTCCCTACTCAATCCCTTTGGGTGATAACCACAATGTTGTCATTACCATTTTTATAAACTTCAGAAAGGAGGCTATGCGAGGGTAAGTGACTAGCAGAAAGTCAGATGATAAGTTAATAGTCAAAAAAGTATTAGAGATCATGATCTTTGAATTGCCAGTTTATTTCCCAGCTCACAGGGCTATACTGATTCTTTACTAGCCTGCTGCTGATGTGTCTGTGATA
>NW_027765660.1:0-296 GCF_054177405.1 Leptonychotes weddellii
ACTGTATTATTATCAAGCGTTTATGTAGCATTTTATGGCCTGCAAGGTATTTTACAGCTGCTGTACAGTTTTTTCCCTACTCAATCCCTTTGGGTGGTAACCACAATGTTGTCATTACCATTTTTATAAACTTCAGAAAGGAGGCTATGCGAGGGTAAGTGACTAGCAGAAAGTCAGATGATAAGTTAATAGTCAAAAAGGTATTAGAGATCATGATCTTTGAATTGCCAGTTTATTTCCCAGCTCACAGGGCTATACTGATTCTTTACTAGCCTGCTGCTGATGTGTCTGTGATA
>NW_027765661.1:0-3963 GCF_054177405.1 Leptonychotes weddellii
TGAGCCACCCAGGCGCCCTCTGTGTGTATTTTTAATCCTATATTTGATATGTTACCTCTAATCCTTTATAAGTTCTTCTTTTAACTTAAAAACGTATCACAGGGCGCCTGGGTGGCTCAGTTGGTTAAGCGACTGCCTTCAGCTCAGGTCATGATCCCAGGGTCCTGGGATCGAGTCCCGCATCGGGCTCCCTGCTCTGCGGGGAGCCTGCTTCTCTCTCTCCCACTCCCCCGCTTGTGTTCCCTCTCTCGCTGTGTCTCTCTCTGTCAAATAAATAAATAAAATCTTTAAAAAAAATAAAATAAAATAAAAAAATAAATCAATAAAAACGTATCACAAATCTGCATTGAGAAAAAAATAGAAACATAAAACCGTATCCCAGGCATTTACCATAACTCTGTTAGATATTCCCCCGAGACAAGGTTTTTAAAAATATCTTAACTTTTTTATTACGGAAATTCTCAACATATAAAAAATAGAATAATATAATAAAATTCCAGATACCCATCATCCGTCTTTAGTAATTATCAACGCAGGGACAATCTTACCTATATTCCCAAACATACCCCATCTCCCCATATTATTTTGAAAAAGCTCACAGATGTCTTTTATCTATAAATATTTCAGTATGTATCTCTAACAGATAAAGGTTCGTTTCAAACACTATTTTAATAAAGGCTCTGTAATATTCTCTCCTATGGATGCATTATAATTAAGAGCCTGCTCTTAAGTTTTTGGATTGTCTTTAATTTTCAACCTAGAGTGTTTGGCGGGTTTTTTGTTGTTGTTTTGTTTTGTTTTTGTAGATCTTCATATGGCGTATCCTCCTTGTTCTACAGTAGAGGTGAAATAGAAAGTGTGCAAACTAAGCAAGGGAAGAATGAGCATGAGACCCTTAATTTCATTAAACACTGTGTAACTGGTAAAGATTAATGTCCATATCTCTTGCTAATTCTTTCCAATTACTTAGTTCATATAAATTCCCAAGCCTGGTTAATTATGCTGAAGTCAGGTAGTAATTTTGAACAGTGTTCCGACAACAAGGGAATTTTCCTGGTCTAACCTTGCCCTCTCCCACAGACTCTCAGCAGATTAGGCCCTCAGCCCAGAGTCCATTCATTTTCTGCTCAGGCCTAATTGCTCCCGACTCGCTGCCACAGGTATCCGGATAGCCTGCGTGTAAGGAGGCAGGGACTTCTGAGAACAAATAAGGAAAGATTAATTGTTTGTTTTGGTTCCTCCCAAGAGAAATGTGGGTGCTTAATCAAGAAAAATAATTTCTTCTGTTGATGTGGCTTATTTGGAGAAAAGATAATTGTGTAAAGGTAGGTGCAAAATGATGCCTTTTCTAAGAGGTATTGCGACTTACCTACATAAGAGACGAGGGTACAGGGAAATAAACGTAAGACACGGACGAAATGGATGAGGATGGCCCACATTTCTCATAGTAAGTAATCTGGCTGTTGGGCTTTCATTTGGACCAATAGTGCTAGCTAGAATTGTCATTTGTTTTGTCTGGATCTTTGGAAAACTAATCAGGGAGACAATAGTGTAAAAAAAAAATCAACAACACTTTTCCAGATTGTTCTTAATTGCTGGAGTACAAAGTGAGCTAAATGCTGTGATGTTTCCAATTAAGGAACCTGTTTCAAGCAAGCACTATTAAATCTATCTTTCCCAATCTGATAAATAAGCAATCAAAGAGTGGAGGAGATTAATTGAGAGCAATTAGTTCCAGATTCTTTAAAATAGGTAATGTGAACCAACATTAGTAATGGTTTCTGGCAGTTTTGGGTATGGTAACAGTGTCACGCCTTCTAGCCAATCAAAAAAGGAAATTGATGAAATGTTATCATATTGCTTATTGTTTTTAGTATTGAATACCGTTTGCTTTCCCAAATCTCAAGCTATGTGAGAAGGACTTTTGATATGTTCTAAATCAAAATTGACCCTTGAATTTAGTGAATGCATGAAAAGAGAAATGTATATTGTCCTTCTGACAGGAAGAAATAGAGTTGTAAACACCAGAGTCTCTACATTAGGCAGGAGTCAGCCTAATTTTTCTCTAAAAGACCAGCTGGTAAATATTTTAAGTTATTCAGGCCATATAGTCTTTGTCACAACTACCCAGCTTTGTCATTGTAGTGCAAAAGCTGCCCTAAGATGTTAATAAAGGGTACTTGACAAAGGAGAGGGCCTATGTTCTAATAAAACTTTATTTACAAAAGCATGCAGCAGGCCAGATTTGGCCCTTGGGCTATAGCTGATCCTTGCATTTAGAGGCCAGTACAGATTGGAGCAGATGGCCAACAGGAGAGGGCTGGAATGGAAGAGCAAGGCCTGCCATCAGGGGGATGTGGGTTCAGAGTCCTAAACCTCCCCTCACTGCTGTCTCAGCTAGGGTTGTAACTTAACCTCTTTGGGCATTGGTCACCTTTTCTGTAAAGGGGGTAAAAAGGCAGACCTCGTAGAGTTGTTCAAGAGGACCACGTGAGCTAATAGACACAAAGCACCATCTTCAGGACGATGCAGGATGTTGTCACTAGAACGTTCTAGTGGAAATCTTTTATCCATTCACTGACTTACTCATTGATTCATAAATACTTTTGAAGGGCCTGTTCTGGGCCACATACTCTACATGGCGCTTTGCATGTATTCCTTCATTATCCTCACCACCATCCTCTCTCAACAGCATCATCTGGTATTTGAAGTCAGTCTGCCTAAATATGGACCATTTTGTATATGACAACATGCACTAAGCCTATGTGTAAAGCACCTCTTGTTTTCCTCAGTAGACCAAATAGTAGCAAGTAAATCAGGTAAATCAGCTTGAACCTTTTCAAGAACCTACTGGTCAGGGGAGACCATTTGAAGAGTGCCTGTGTGGGGATCTCATCCCCAAGGGAGCAGTGCATGCAGCCCTCCTCCCAGAAAGTGTCCAAGGCCAAGTGTGGTCGTGAAACTTGAAATTCTGTGTATTTTTTTTATATGGCAGGGAAGTGAAGCGGGCTTTGTTATTATTGCTGTTCATACGGCTTCCAGCCCTTTCACGAGTCCAGATGTCAGACAGCTTGGAGTCCACCACCAGGGGCCTCTCTCGGGCACACTGGCTTGTGTGTTCACCATAGCCTCTTGCACTCTGAGATGCCTGATGAGGTTTTATTACTTGCTTCCACTAAACCCCATGGGTTGCATGACTTGTTTAGAACAAAACCTCTCAGAAGGTGCGAGTCACTTGAAAGGATGCCTTGCAAAGGAACTGCAGACTGAAGACAAAACCAGAAATTGCTTGCCCAGATGTACCATGAACAGCAGGAAGGGGGCAACCTGGCTGTCCCTGGGAACCCCAAGTGGAAAAGCCAGTGGCTTTTGAAAGAACACAGACCTGGGAGAAAACATTTTGAAAATGGATGTTTGACCAAGTTTCTGTCATTATGGGTTTTATTTGCCAGGATTAATGTGTGTAACCTAAAAATCTCTCTACTTCCCTTAAAACTTGGAAACAGAATTTTCTAGCCTGTTCAGAAACCTTTCATAAGAAGAGTTTCAGTGGGTCTTGGATCCAGATTTTTCTAAATGCAACGTTTTCCCCTTGTTCTCCAAGAACAACTGTGCGGCATCAGGAAAGAAGGGAATTTCGTGGCCAAACCTCATTAAAATGTCTTTGTGTTATTGGAGGAATGGCATGGGAAGAATTGGTATTATGACTTAGTAAGTGCAGCCGTTGGACCTACCTGTCTTTGTGAGATAACTCTTGTTGACAAAGGCAGTTCTTGACACCAAATATTGTTGAAATAAACAAAATTCTCGAACACAGTGGAGACCAATCACTGTGTTCCACCTTTAGACAGCGCACATTGTTCTCATGTTAAAGTATCAATATTTGTAATTTTTAATAAAAACAAACATTCTTTCTCTCATTGATAAGCACAATAAAATAAAATTGTTTTATTTTATTTATTT
>NW_027765662.1:0-296 GCF_054177405.1 Leptonychotes weddellii
AGCACTAGACCACATCCTCGGGTTTTGATCTGCTTCAGGAACTCCTTGTTGTAGGCAGGAGGTAAGGAATTAAGAAAAAGAGAAATTATAGGTGAGGAAGGGGAGAACTGTCAAGAGTTCCACTACTAAGTGGTGATTACGAAGGATTTTAGCAAGAGAGATAAAACAACATTTCCCCCTAACTTACTAAAGGATTTTTAAAAGATTTTATTTATTTATTTTAGAGAGGGAGAGAAAGCACAGGGGGAGGGGCGGAGGGGGAGGGTGAGTGAAAGAGAGAATCCCTCAAGCAGACT
>NW_027765663.1:0-296 GCF_054177405.1 Leptonychotes weddellii
GCACACATTGAGGTTTAGAGTTTACCAATTTATTACAAAGCAGAAAATATTCCAAAAGTCCTCAGACTTAATAGAATTTATATTTTGATGAGACATTTACTTAACTACTAAGTGACTAATGAGCTAGTTCTACATAAAAATATTGGCTGTATGGTCAATTTTTATAATCTTAGAATTCAGGTTTATATATCCATTAAACATAGACCCTGTCCCTTAATTAATGGTTGCTGATACAATTCCTATTCCTCAAAATAAAAATATAAAAGTTTAGGAATTGGTTACAAGCTAGTAAATCC
>NW_027765664.1:0-296 GCF_054177405.1 Leptonychotes weddellii
AAAAAAAAAATAAAATAGGGGTACCTGGGTGGCTCAGTCGTTGGGCGTCTGCCTTCGGCTCGGGTCATGGTCCCGGGGTCCTGGGATCGAGCCCCGCATCGGGCTCCTGGCTCAGCAGGGGGCCTGCTTCTCCCTCTCCCACTCCCCCTGCTTGTGTTCCCTCTCTCGCTGTCTCTGTCAAATAAATAAATAAAATCTTAAAAAAAAAAAAGTAAAATAAAATGGGAGCTGAAGAGGAAAATCCCATTCCTCTTGGATTGGTGAACTCAAAGGATATGACTCTGGACTAACTGAAA
>NW_027765665.1:0-296 GCF_054177405.1 Leptonychotes weddellii
CCTGCCCTTCTCCCCTGCAGGCCTCCCCACACTGGGCAGGCCCAGAATCAGGTAGCGGTAACACCACCCGGGGCCTCATGAGCTATATTAAGGACTATGGACTTTATTGTAAGATCTCCTGGAATCCAGTGAAGGGTTTTAGTCAAGAGAAGAGAGACAGGACCCAGGTTTACCTTTTATAAAAATAACTTGTATATAGGGGGAGACAGACCACTGTTGACCCAGGTGTGCCTATCTCCAAACTCATGCCCAGCTTACCTCCACATGCTGCCCTCCTCAGCCCACCTGGTCCCCGC
>NW_027765666.1:0-296 GCF_054177405.1 Leptonychotes weddellii
CCTCCCCTCCTTTTGCTAGTCCCTCTCTGTTCTTTTCAGTGTAAACCCTGCTACTCTATTCTACAGTGCCCCCACATTTCCCACTCTCACTCAGTGACCTCACCTCCACGGGCAGATGCAAGGAAAGGGATGCATGCAGGCCTGGAAAGAAGATGTGAATCCTTGCATAATTTTTCTTTGTCCCTATCATAATGATATATACACTTTATGAGATTTTATTGATCATATGATTTTTTTTAATGCTTTTTCTTTTTTTTTTTTTTTTAAAGATTTTATTTATTTATTTGACAGAGAGA
>NW_027765667.1:0-296 GCF_054177405.1 Leptonychotes weddellii
CCCCGACTCCAGCAACACTCAGTTTGCTTCCTGAGATTAAGAATTCCTCCTATCAGTGAGATCATATGATACATGTTTTCTCTGATTGACATTTCGCTCAGCATAATATCCTCCAGTTCCATCCACGTCATTGCAAATGGCAAGATTACATTCCTTTTGATGGCTGCATAATATTCCATTGTATATATGAACCACATCTGCTTTATCCATTCATCTGTCGATGAACATCTTGGCCCTTTCCATAGTTTGGCTATTGAGGACATTGCTGCTATAAACATCAGCGTGCATGTTGTATA
>NW_027765668.1:0-296 GCF_054177405.1 Leptonychotes weddellii
GGGGAGTCTGCTTCTCCCTCTGACCCTCCCCCCTCTCATGCTCTATCTCATTCTCTCTCTCAAATAAATAAATAAAATCTTTAAAAAAAATAAAATAAAAAAAAATAAAATCAGGGAATTTTTGGTAGTTCTTTTTTTTTATATACAACTGCTTCAATAATAGCAAATTTGAATGAAACATGTATGGATGATCACTGATGTAAGAGAAGCACCTTTCTTGATTGAAGTTGGTACAACTGCTGTGTTCAGCACTGGCTGACTGAGTGATCAGATGGAAAATAGAAAATATTTCCAGA
>NW_027765669.1:0-296 GCF_054177405.1 Leptonychotes weddellii
GCCGCCGTGGCCACCCTGCCAAGGCCCTTCCAGGACGCGGGTCCCGCCTGGGCCGCGAGCCTGGGCCCCGCCCCCGCGTCGCCCCGCCCCCGCCCCGCGTCGCCCCGCCCCGCCCCGCCCCGAGGCTCCCGGAGCGGGACCACCGAGGCCAGCCTGGGCCCCCGCCTCCCTGACCTCCGCTCCACCTGGGCCGGCCCCCGCCGGGGCTGGAGAACCCCTCACCGGCCTTCCCGGGGGCTGCGGGGACGCTCTCTGCCCCAGAAGGCCCCTGAGCCCTGCCCGTGCCCCCCCTCCCC
>NW_027765670.1:0-296 GCF_054177405.1 Leptonychotes weddellii
CTGCACACAAGTGAGAAAGTTCCCTGAAGGAAAAACTATTATACAAATACGATGATGATGGTGACATGCCAATGCTAGATCACATGCAGTTAAGGGCTTTTGCATTTACCACCATAAAATTGCACCTGAATCACCTGAATTAGGCAATATTGAGAACAGGACTAAGACTTGATAGATAAGAAAGTGGCTGCTAGCCAATATAAAAGAAGAGGCTTACAAGTACACAGGAACAAACACAGCAGCCTTAAGGATGTACCATTTTGTGCAGAATGAGAGGCAACAAAGAAGAGTTAGAC
>NW_027765671.1:0-296 GCF_054177405.1 Leptonychotes weddellii
GAAGGGTTGTCGTGCCGAGACTGCTTTCCTCCGGATGACCGGCGACCTGGCTGGGGGGCCCGGGAAGACGACGCGGGGGTGTCCTGAGAGCCATCGGGATCTGCAAGGGGGGTGGGGGCGACAGCAAGAACAGATGGGGCCTGACTCAGGGTGATTCTGGGTGGTCGGTGGTAGACAAGTAAGACTGCCCCAGATTCGACCCTGGGGTGAGGGGCAGGGAAGCTTCCAGCGCAGCCCACGGTGACACGAAGCCTTGCCATGCACCTTGACCTCCAAGTTCCTGGCCTTGACCCACC
>NW_027765672.1:0-3963 GCF_054177405.1 Leptonychotes weddellii
ACCCCACCCCCCACTCCAACAACACTCAGTTTGTTTCCTGCAATTAAGAATTCCTCATATCAATGAGATCATATGATACATGTCTTTCTCTGTTTGACTTATTTCACTCAACATAATACCCTCTAGTTCCATCCACGTCATTGCAAATTAGCCTGGATTTCTTTAAGGTCTATTCCCTAGACATTTTCCAAATCCTAAAGGCCACCACTAACTTTCACCTAGGTTAAACTGCTCATAATGAATCTCCCACAATCTATTCTTGACGATTCCCATCTCCAAGTAATTTTCATGTTGAAGAGGAAAAAAAATGTCATTTACATATGGCATTAGGTAAAGTTCTCACCCTTTCACATGGTCCAGAAGGCTTCGGTGACCAGGGTCGTGCTTCCCTCTCCAGCTGTGACCCAGCCAGCCCTACTAATTTTGTTCAGTTCCTTGACTCCATGTGCTCTCCCTTGCTTATAAGCCATTGTGTAAATTCTCTTCTCTGTCTGGGACATTTACATTCTCCCTACCCCATCCCCATTCCAATTTGTGTGGCACCTTCTGGTCTCAGCATGGACCTCACTTCTATTGTGAAACTATCCTTGACCCCACAGTTCTAATTAGGGGCTCACCTGGTGTTCCTTGATAGCCATATTCTCTATCATAACACTCAACACATGGTTTTGTAATAGACTCACTGCTTTCTCAATTCCCCACTAGACTGAGCTACATAAGCTTTGTCTATTGTTGAATTCCCAGTGCTTAGCATAGTGTTTGACACATAGCAGGTTCTTCTTTTTTTTTTTTTTAAGATTTTATTTATTTATTTATTTAGAGAAAGAGAGACAGTGCAAGCCGGGGGAAAGGGCAGAGGGGAAGGGAGAGAAAAGATCTTGAGCAGACTCCCCACTGAGCATGGAGTCCAAAACAGGGCTCGATTTCACAACTTTGAGATCATGACCGGGGCCGAAATCAAGAGTTGGATGCTTAACCAACTGAGCCACCCAGGGATGCCCCATAGCAGGTTCCAGTATGTACTATTGATGGAGACATGAGAAAATAAGCTGCTTTATTAAACTGCAAGTAATTTGACATGACTACAGAATGCATTTGGAGGAGGGGTAGTGATGAGACCAAACCAGCAGATACTAGCTTTTGGACAGACAACAGAGATGTATTTGAAATCATGTAGAGCGCCTACTGAAACTTGCAAACATAAACCTTAGATCGTGCCCATAACTCTCAGAGAAAAAATTAATACAACAATTTACTTGGGAGACCAAACACACAACTGTTTGAGAACTTGAGAACAAAATAAGGAGGACAATAATCAAGTTTAAGTGGTGTGGTACATACAGTAAGTGCAACAAAGCTCTCGGAAGGGAGATACCGGGGTGAGAATAATCGTGGAAGAAATGTGACTTGTTAGGCTTTGGGTAGGGCATTTGGCTTAGGAGTAATAATGCATAATAATAACAATATGAATATTAAACTGAGAACTATGGGCCAAGCATTATACTGTACTCTCGCATACTCACAGCCCTTGAGGTATGTATTATCATTATCTTGACTTTGTAGCTAAAACACTTGAATATTGGAGGTGTCATAAATGATCGAGCTAGTTCTCAAACCCAGGACCACCTACCCACAAAAGGACAGAGCCTGGCCACTGGGCTGCAATGCCTCTGGTATAGAGTGTGGATTTTGCTGACGGATAAACCTGAGTTTGTATCTCGGCTTCACCATTGCTGCGGGATCTGGGGCAAGTTCCTAAACCTCTCTGAGTCCTTAAGGGATAACTTTTCTTATTCCCCTATAAAATGGAGATAAAACCTCCTTTTCAGATTGGTTTTGAGGGTTAGTTAAGGTAACGTTTCTAAAGACCTAGCACAGTGCCTGACATATTAGAAGCATACAATGTACATTAGTTATTTCTAGAATAATTTGACAAGTGGACAGAATTTGATTAGATACTGGGCAGGAAAAGCTAAAAGGCTGAGGAACAAAGACAGTAGAAGTATGTCTTCATGCAGAGAGAGGATACCTACCCGCATAGAACAGATCTCAGAGAAACCTGCAGATGACCTGGTGGAGGAAGAGCTGACAGCAAAGGAAAGTGAGACCAAGGGGCAGAAGCAGAGGCAGAAACATGACCAGGCTCATGGGACGGTCTGGAAACCAAGAGAGAAGAGTGCACAAAGAAATCTGACCAACAACAGAAACAAACATTAGAGAGAGGTCAGTGAAAATGAAGACAGAGACATCACATTTAAAAGTAAGGAAGTCAACAGTGAGATTTCAGAGCAATTTCCAAGGGGAGAAGCAGGAGCCAGATTGTGGGGGTTTCAGAAATGCACTGGAGGAAACCGGCAGACACAGTGATGGGTCATGTTACCAGCATTTAACAGTTAAAAGAAAGATAAAATGTATTTCTGTACACAAACTAATTTTGAGAAAACCAGATGGTTGCTCGTATCCAACTCCGGCATCACACCTGACTAGGTAACAGGACCAAGAAGCGCCTTTCCCCCACCTTTGTCCACGGCTGGTGTCCTCAGCTGGTGCTCATGTGCAGTCCCAGGCACATGGCAGGGTAGCAGGGGAATTCACATCACCTGCACAGGCCCTTCCAGGTGCCACAAAAAGAGCAGCTGCCTGAGTTTCCCCCTTGCTGTCCGAACCTACCAATTTTAATCGAGTACATGCGCATGATTAATATCCATGTAAAGGACTGAGGGCCAAGAATCCAGCTTGCAGTGTCTGTGGATAAATAAGAGGCATATATTAATCCTAGCCCCAGAGATGGAAAGCGATTGTGTTTTATTAACTAACCCACTAGCACCATCCACAAATAGAACCGGAAGGGAAGATAACATTTTTTTAAGTTCCACCACCAAAGAGATCTTATGGGTTTATTTCCCTCAAGTGCATGACTTCCTTAATAGGACAGAAAAGTCAAAAGTGCCTAACTGCAGTTTAATATAAGATTCATTTACTGAACTTCCTGCCATGCCCAGTCCTCCACAAGGTACCCAAAAATCTCTGAAGGGTCTAGGGCTTTGCCACTCGGGGGTTTCTGCCATGGTTGAAATGGGTTGTCAAAGCAAACACTGGCAAAGCTGCTTGGCAGGTCCACCTGCATCCAGCACACCTGTGGAGCTATGCTCCCGGCAGCATGGGTCCAGGGTGATGGTTGCCATGCTTAGAGAGTTGCACCTTTCATTGTGCTGCAATCTGCATTCACCCACCTTATTGAAAATATGTTTTTTTCCCCATACTTTTGCCATTTGGTAGTTAAGTGAATAGACTCTCACCTTGCTCTGGGTTTGCAAAACCAGTATTGGGAAACCAACTAACAGTGTGTCACTAATCTGACACACTGGGGCTGAGGTCTATGAAACTGGAAATAAACCTACATGCTGGTCTCTGTTACTTAAATACTCAGTAGCTCAGTCCTACTTTGCTATGATGGAGGTGTCCTCACTGGGCAAATTACCAGAAGTGACTCACATGCTCTGAAATAGCCTAGGTTCAGTGGTAAGAAAGAAAGTTATCTATTCAGTAATGACTCTCAAACATTCTGTTATATTGTTTAAGTTTCATGCTAAAAGATCTGACATCCCATTTCTAATGTGTCGTGTCGCCTTTATTCAAGAGGGCAAAACAAAACAAAACTAAATCCCTCCAGCTCACTTCTGATAAAGCATCTGTGGTGGAAGCAACTAGAATGCCATGAATTCCCAAGGGAAAGGTCCAAGTCCAAGGGTGTGGGGAGAGCAAATCAGCAAAACAAATACCTAGCAGCTCATCACTTCTCTGCTCAGTTTTCCTAGGAGACATTATTTTTTTTTAATTTTTTTTATTCTTATGTTAATCCCCATACATTACATCATTAGTTTTAGATGTATGGTTCCATGATTCATTGTTTGTGCATAACACCCAGTGCTCCATGCAGAATGTGCCCTCCTCAATACCCAC
>NW_027765673.1:0-296 GCF_054177405.1 Leptonychotes weddellii
ATGTAAGATTTGACAGACTTTTTTTTTTTTAAGTTCAGAATTTACCAACAAATTGGTTATGTTGTATGAGTGCAAGAAAGACAAAAGAAGTTTAAACAAAAGACACTCAAAAGGCGAGATCAGTAGTGAAGAGAGAACATCTACTCTGTAAGGAATCACAGAATTAAAGACAGGGTAGAATCTCAAGGAGATATAATCAGCTATGACTAACATTTTGATAAGTTGGCTGAAAGAAGTTTGAGGATAAACTATTAGATCTGAGTACTTGAACAGTGTTGGTGACCTTGGTACATGCA
>NW_027765674.1:0-296 GCF_054177405.1 Leptonychotes weddellii
TGGACAAGGCTCAGCCCCCCAAGTTCTGTGGGGGTTTCAGTGGCAGGGTCCAAGGTGAAACTAACCTATGGACAAGGTGTTAAAAATATTTAAACTTCCGGGGCGCCTGGGTGGCTCAGTTGGTTAAGCGACTGCCTTCAGCTCAGGTCATGATCCCAGGGTCCTGGGATCGAGCCCCGCATCGGGCTCCCTGCTCGGCGGGAAGCCTGCTTCTCCCTCTCCCACTCCCCCTGCTTGTGTTCCCTCTCTCGCTGTGTCTCTCTCTGTCAAATAAATAAATAAAATCTTTAAAAAAA
>NW_027765675.1:0-296 GCF_054177405.1 Leptonychotes weddellii
ATTTTTGAAAAAATTAAAAATAAATAAGTAAGGGGCGCCTGGGTGGCTCAGTTGGTTAAGCGACTGCCTTCACCTCAGGTCATGATCCTGGAGTCCCGGGATGGAGTCCTGCATCGGGCTCCCTGCTCAGCGGGGAGTGGGCTTCTCTCTCTGACCCTCCCCCTTCTCATGCTTACTCATTCGCTCTCTCTCAAATAAAATCTTTAAAATAAATAAATAAATAAGTAAAAGGGGGACATGAACTCATGCAGAATTTTTTTTCCAATCAAGTGAAATTACAATAGATTTCAATAATG
>NW_027765676.1:0-296 GCF_054177405.1 Leptonychotes weddellii
ACTTTAGTACTCTTCCCCACTTGTCCTTCTTTCATTTAATTAATTCATTATTCATTTTTTTCTTCACCATGTAGAAGGAACAATTTCAAGGCTATGGCAGAAAAAAGTATGTAAACTCAAAATTTTCAAAAAACTTTAGCTGTAACAGGATAAGGTAGACATTTTCAAATAAGAACAAATGTTATATATGCACTTATAACAGTATTCTAACATTTTATCCTATAACTTGTAACAAGAAAAGAATTAGAGTATTACATACACACTTGGGTTAGATGCAGTGACTAAAGCCAAAAAAG
>NW_027765677.1:0-296 GCF_054177405.1 Leptonychotes weddellii
ACTTTAGTACTCTTCCCCACTTGTCCTTCTTTCATTTAATTAATTCATTATTCATTTTTTTCTTCACCATGTAGAAGGAACAATTTCAAGGCTATGACAGAAAAAAGTATGTAAACTCAAAATTTTCAAAAAACTTTAGCTGTAACAGGATAAGGTAGACATTTTCAAATAAGAACAAATGTTATATATGCACTTATAATAGTATTCTAACATTTTATCCTATAACTTGTAACAAGAAAAGAATTAGAGTATTACATACACACTTGGGTTAGATGCAGTGACTAAAGCCAAAAAAG
>NW_027765678.1:0-296 GCF_054177405.1 Leptonychotes weddellii
GAGAGGAGTGATAAAGCACTAGCGGGGTGAGGGGCAGAGGGAGAGGGAGAAGGAGACTCCCCCTCTGAGCAGGGAGCCCTACTCAGGGCTCCATCCCAGGACCCCAGGATCACAACCTGAGCTGAAGGCAGACGCTTAACCAACTGAGCCACCCAGGCGCCCCTTTATTTATTTATTTTTTAAAAGATTTTATTTATACCTTTGAGAGAGACAGAGACAGAGCACAAGCAGGGGGAGAGGCAGAGGGAGAGGGAGAAGCAGGCTCCCTGCTGAGCTGGGAGCCCGATGTGGGGCTC
>NW_027765679.1:0-296 GCF_054177405.1 Leptonychotes weddellii
CCCCTCCAGAACCCTGTTTGTTTTTCAGAGTCCATCGTCTCTCATGGTTCGTCTACCCCTCCGATTTCCTCCGCTTCATTCTTCCCCTCCCGCTACCTTCTTCTTCTTCTTTTTTTTTTTCTTAACATATATTGCATTATTTGTTTCAGAGGTACAGATCTGAGATTCAACAGTCTTTGTGCTTCAGTTTTTGAAAAATAAAGTTGTCACCGTTGTTGCTGGCCCTGAAAACTGGCTGGGCCACTTTTAGATGGTATGCACCCACTGTGGCAGCGGACAAAGGGGTGTGCGAGGGG
>NW_027765680.1:0-296 GCF_054177405.1 Leptonychotes weddellii
GCTCATCTGATGATGTTTCAGGTTCCATTTTGACTTCCACGGCAGATGCTCCCCCGGTGCTGCTGGTCCTGGATCCAGGAGACTGAAGTGAAACAAGAGAACCATTCTTGATCTGTGGAATGGTCCTTGATTCTTCTGTTGTTCCTGTAGCACTGTTCACTGAGGCAGAATGTTTAAGAGGGGCACTACTGTTGCTGGGCGTGAGGGATATTGCTGTCATTTTCACCACATTTAGAGAACTCATGTGTGAAGTGGGTACAACAGCGGTTTTGATGGGGCTGCTAGTAAAGAGGACA
>NW_027765681.1:0-296 GCF_054177405.1 Leptonychotes weddellii
TGCCTTTGGCCCAGGTTATGGCCCTGGGGTCCTGGGATAGAGTCCCACATCAGGCTTCCTGCTCAGCGAGGAGTCTGCTTCTCCATCGCCCTCTGCTCCTTTTCCCCGCTCGTGTTCTCTCTCTTGCTCACTCTCTCTCTCAGATAAACAAATAAAATATTTTTTTTAAGTTTAAAAAAATGAGTTCAAAAAAAAAAAATGAGTTCAGAGGTAAGATTATTAAGAATTTTAAGACCGAGACAGTGGAACAGTTAAACTAAGTGCAGGTCCCTTCTGAGCGTAGGACCTGTCTGAAA
>NW_027765682.1:0-296 GCF_054177405.1 Leptonychotes weddellii
GGGGCGCCTGGGTGGCTCAGTTGGTTAAGCGACTGCCTTCGGCTCAGGTCATGATCCTGGAGTCCCTGGATCGAGTCCCGCATCGGGCTCCCTGCTTGGCGGGGAGTCTGCTTCTCCCTCTGACCCTCCTCCCTCTCATGCTCTCTGTCTCTCATTCTCTCTGTCTCAAATAAATAAATAAAATCTTTAAAAAAAAAAAGAAATTCATTGAATATCTACAGCATTTCCAAATAAAATAGTGAAACATTAATTACTGAACAAAGGTTTATCTACATTTGGCTTCCTTATAACAGAGA
>NW_027765683.1:0-13957 GCF_054177405.1 Leptonychotes weddellii
GGAGAGGTTGTGGAGAAAGGGGAACCTCTTACACTGTTGGTGGGAATGCAAGTTGGTACGGACACTTTGGAAAACAGTGTGGAGGTCCCTCAAAAATTAAAAATAGAGCTACCCTATGACCTAGCTATTGCACTCCTGGGTATTTACCCCAAAGACACAGATGTAGTGAAAAGAAAGGCCATATGCACCCCAATGTTCATAGCAGCAATGTCCGCAATAGCCAAACTGTGGAAAGAGCTGAGATGCCCTTCAACAGATGAATGGATAAAGAAGCTGTGGTCCATATATACAATGGAATATTACTCAGCCATCAGAAAGGATGAATACCCAGCTTTTGCATCAACATGGATGGAACTGGAGGAGATTATGCTAAGTGAAATAAGTCAAGCAGATGGAGTCAATTATCATGGGCTCATTTATTTGTGGAACATAAGGAATAGCATGGAGGACATTAGGAGAAGGAACGAAAAATGGGTGGGGGGAATTGGAGGGAGACATGAACCATGAGAGACTATGGACTCTGAGAAACAAACAGGGTTTTAGAGGGGAGGGGGTGGGGGCATGGGTTAGCCTGGTGATGGGTATTAAGGAGTGTATGTACTGCATGGAGCACTGGGTGTTATACGAAAACAATGGATCATGGATCACCACATCAAAAACTAATGATGTATTGTATGGTGACTAACATAACATAATAAAATAAAAAAAGTAATTTCTAATAGGGCACCGGATATATACACAAAGATATGTACATATCTTTCTCAGATACACCAATATCCTGAGGCAGGGCAGAGGGAGAGCACAATGATGGCATCTATTGGCCTTCTCAGTCTCTGGAGAAGACTGTAGTTATCTTCCAGCTGTGTGGTTAATTAGATGCTGTCTTTCCAGCCACAGCTATGAAGATAAGCTAATAGGCCACTTTAACAGATACAAGTGACCCAGAATGCAGAAGAAGAAGAGTGCAAAGCTGGTGCTCACTGACCTCTGTCCTCACTGAGGTCAGAGAACAGAAACACCCCAGTAGGGACAGAGAACACCCCAGTAGGCCTCCAGGTATGTGTCAAAGCAGAAGCCTGCTCCTCAGGCCAAAGCTCCAAAATAAGCAAATAGGCCTCTTTCATAGAAAGACTGAGTGTGTGTGTCTGTCTAATACCTTTGCACTGTGCCTTGGGGGATGTAGTTGGCCAAGAACTATCTTTCTGTTTGTTATAGTCCCATGGGACCCATGAACACAAGCTCCACTGGCCACTACAGTCAGGCAAGTAAGAGACATCCCCTGAGTGGCAGCCACAAAAACTGGGCACTAAACATAAAAGCTGGGCCATTAGATTTGTGTACTAGCTGCCCTCTGGAAGATAGAATGCTCAAAAGTGTAACAGAAGGAGAGTGTAAAGTTAGTGCCACTCTCTGAGGTCTCTGGAGAGGGTTGCCCTTATGTGTGATCCTTCTGTATTTAATTATATGTCTGTCCACCAGGTCACAGCCATGAAGATAAGGTAACAGGAAAACTGGGCACCTTGAGTCTATTGTCTCTCTGTTGTATCCTGGGGGTGGCAGCCAGTTAAGAGTTCTTTCTTGTTTCTTACAGTCCTGTGGTTCCAATGAATATAATCCCCTCTGGCCAGAATATAATTTTCCCTGGGTGGCAGCCACAAATGCCAGGGAAGCAGGCGAGTGTACAAGCTTCCTTCTGGGAAACATTGGTGAGGTGGAGTGAGGCAGAGGGAGAGCTCAAAGATGGTAACTACTGGTCTCTGTTTTTGGAGAATTTCAGTAGAGCCTTAGATGTTGTTACATTTAGATGCCTGCCTCTCAGGCTGATGCTTTCAGGAAAAGGAAATAAGCATCTTTTATAGAGTCTGGGTGTTTTAATCATCTGTATCTGTGCTATGCTCTGGGGTGGGTGAGTTCTCAAGCCCTTTAAGAACTGTTTCTCAGTTCACTATGCATTGTGGATCAAAGCAAGATGTTTAAGGGCTCATCTCTCAGGTGCAGGTCTTAAAAATTAGGGTGCCAGATGTGGGGTTCAAATGCTTCACTCCTCAGGGAGAAGCTTGGGGTTGTGAGTTCCCTCCCAATTATGGATCACTGCAGTGGAGGTGGAATTTGTGGTGAGATTATGTCTTAGTTTCTCTTACAGTCTTTGACATGGGTTTTTTTTTTTTCTTATTCACCCAATGTGTAGGAGTTGCTCAGATAGTTTTTGGATGCTTTTCAGAGGAAACTGTTCCCTATGCAGCTGTAGGCTTAGTGTGTCCAAGGGAGAAGGTGAATTCAGGATCCTCCTACATCTCCATCTTCTTCCCCCACCCCCTTTTTTAATGTAGGCTCCATGATGGGTGGAGGCTTGAACTCATGACCCTGAGATCCAGACCTGAGGTTAAGAGTCAGACGCTCAACTGACTGAGGCACCCAGGAACCCCTACTTCTCCTTCTGAAACCAGATCCTATTTTAAAATTTTTGTGGAACTTCCATACTGCTTTCTCGTTGCTGCACCAGTTTATAATCCCACGAACTGTGCATAAGTGTTCACTATTCTCCACATCCTCCCCAACATTTGTTATCTCTTATCTTCTTGATCATAGCCATTTTACAGGTGTAAGGTGACATCTCATCTTGGTTTTGATTTGCATTTCCTTGATGATTAGTGATGTTGAGCACCTTTCCATGTACCTGAAGGTCATTTAGATGTCTTCTTTGGAAAAATGTCTATGTAGTTCCTCTGTCCATTTTTTAATCAGATTTTACTGAGTTTCATGAGTTCTTTAGTATTTATTTATTTATTTTTTAGAGCGAGTGCAAGCAGGGGTGGGTGGGTGGAGGGGTAGAGGGAGCGGGAGAGAGAATCTTAAGCAGGCTCCTTGTCCATTGTGGAGTCCAATGTGGGGCTTGATCTCACAACCCTCACAACCCAGGTCTCATAATATCTTACAGTCAGATGCCCAATCGACTGAGCCACCCAGGCCCCCAGGTTCTTTATAAATTTTAAATATTAATCTCTTATCTGATACATAGTTTGCAAAAATGTTCCCCTATTCTGTAGGTTGTGTTTTCATTGTTGATTCTTTTGTTGTGCAAAAGCTTTTACGTTTGATGTAGTCCCGTTTGTTGATTTTTTTCTTTTGTTGTCTTGGTGTCATAATAAAAAAATAACTGCGAAGCTGTGTCAGGGAGCTTCTTCCCTATATTTCCTTCTAGGAGTTTTATGGTTTTAGGTCTTATGTTTAAGTCTAAGATGCATTTTAGAGTTAATTTTTGTGATTGGTGTAAGATAGGGTCCAATTTCATTTCTCTGCATGTGGTTATCCAGTTTTCCCTGCATCATTTATTAAAGAGAATATACTTTAACCACTGGATGTTCCTGGCTCCCATAACAAACATTAGTTGACTGTATATCTAGGGGTTTAATTCAGGCTCTTTACTCTGTTCCATTGGTCTATGCATCTATTTCCATGCTGGTACAATACTAATTTAATTACTGTAGTTTTAGGGGTGCCTGGATGGTTCATTCAGTTAAGTATCTGACTCTTGATTTTGGCTCAGGTCATGATCTTAGGGTTGTGAGATCAAACCCCTTGTTGGGCTCTGCCTCAGTGGGGAGTCTTTTGGAGATTCTCTCCCTCTCCCTCTGCTCCCCACCCCCTTGTGTGCATGCTCTCTTTCTCTCTCTAAAATAAATTAAACTTTTGTTTTAATTTTTTAAATTTTATTATGTTATGTTAGTCACCATACAGTACATCATTAGTTTTTGATGTGGTGATCCACGATCCATTGTTTTCGTATAACACCTAGTGCTCCATGTAGTACGTGCCCTCCTTAATACCCATCGCCGGGCTAACCAATCCCTCCTCCTCTCTCCCCTCTAAAACTGTTTGTTTCTCAGAGACCAGAGTCTCTCATGGTTCATCTCTCAGCCATCAGAAAGGATGAATACCCAACTTTTACATCAACATGGATGGGACTGGAGGAGATTATGCTAAGTGAAATAAGTCAAGCAGAGAAAGTCAATTATCATATGGTTTCACTTATTTGTGGAACATAAGGAATAAATAAATAAATCTTAAAAAAATAATTACTACAGCTTTATAGTATAGTTTGAAATCTGGAAATGTGATGCCTCTGATTTTTTTTCTTCTTTCTCATGATATCTTTGACTATTGGAGGTCTTTTGTGGTTCCATACAAATTTTAGAATTTTTTTTATTTCTGTGAAAAATGCCGTTGGAATTTTGATAGGGATTTTGTTGAATCTAATGGCATGGGCATTTTAACAATATCCTCTTCCAATTCAAAAACACAGGATGTCCTTCCATTTGTTTGTATTTTGTTGATTTCTTTTAGCAAAATTTTGTAGTTTTTATTGTACAGATTTTTTCACTTCCTTACTTAAATTTATTCCTAGGTATTTTATTTTTTCTTTAAAAATTTTTTTAATTTAAATTCAATTAGCCAATATACAGTACATTATTAGTTTCAGATGTAGTGTTCAATAAGTTATCAGTTTTGTATAACACCTGGTACTCATCACATCACATGCCCTGCTTAATGCCCATCACCTAGTATTTTATTGGTTTTTTTTTTAATTTTTTTTTTTAAAGATTTTATTTATTTGCAAGAGAGAGAATGAGAGACAGAGAGCATGAGAGGGAGGAGGGTCAGAGGGAGAAGCAGACTCTCCACTGAGCAGGGAGCCCGATGCGGGACTCGATCCCGGGACTCCAGGATCATGACCTGAGCCGAAGGCAGTTGCCTAACCAACTGAGCCACCCAGGCGCCCTATTTTATTGTTTTTGATGTTATTGTGAAAGGGATAGTTTTCTTTATTTCTTTTTTAGGTGTTTTATTACTAGTGTATAGAAAAGCAACTGATTCTGTGTATTGATTTTATATCCTGCAGCTTTACTGAATTCACTTATTAGATCCAATATGTCTTTGTTGAGTCTTTGGGGTTTTCAATATGTAAGATCATATCATCTGCAAATAGTGACAGTTTTACTTCTTCCTTTATTTTTGGATGATTTTTATTTCTTTGTCTTGCCTGATTGCTCTCTCCAGGACTACCAGTACTATGTTGAATAAGAATGGTGAAAATGGGCACCCTTGTCTTATTATTGATCTTAGAGGAAAAGCTCTCATTTTTTCTCCATTGATTATAATGTTAGATGTGAGTTTGTTGTATGTAGTATTTATTATTTTGAAGTATGTTCTTTCTATGCTCAATCTGTTGAGGGTTTTTTTTTATCATAAAAAGATGTTCTGTTTTGTCAAATGTTTTTTGTGCATCTATTGAGATGATTATGTGCTTTTTTAAAAAAGATTTTATTTATTTGAGAGAGAGAGGAGTGAGAGCGAGCGAGCGAGTGAGAGCACAAGCAGGGGGAGGGTCAGAGGGAGAGAGAGAAGCAGGCTTTCTGCTGAGCAGAGAGCCCGGTGCAGGGCTTGATCACAGGACCCTGGGATCATGACCTGAGCCAAAGGCAGATGCTTAACCAACTGAGCCACCCAGGCACCCCTGATTATGTGCTTTTAATCTTTCATTCTATTAATGTGGTATATCACATTGATTTATATGCATATGCTGAACCATCCTTGCATCCCAGGAATAAATCCCACTTGGTCATGGTGTAATTATGCACAGAACTGAGAGGGAAGACAGTGAGGAGGTTGTGTTAAAATGACTGTCAAATACTCTCCCTGGCTCTTACCCTCTCTCTACTTCCTGTGTCCTATGACTGTGAATAAAGGTCTTGTCAATCTGAAAAAAAAAATAGAATGAACTTAATGATTTCTTGAATTTGGTTTGCTAATATTTTGTTGAGGATTTTTGCATCTATATTAAGTTATTGGTGTATAGTTTTCTTTTCTTGTAGTGTTCTTAACTGGTTTTGGTATCAGGGTAATGTCAGCCTTGTAGAATGAGTTTGGAAATGTTCCCTTCTCAATTTTTTTTGGAAGAATTTGAAAAGAATTTGTAGGGTATCCCAATTGGATGGGGGCCAGTGGTGCAGGAGGTGAAAAGATTCACCCAAGGCAGAACAAAGAGAAATTTATTGAGTACACCACAGGGAGAAGTGGGCAGGAGAGCAAAGGAGAGATTGTCTGACATGAGGGGCTGGCGAGGGACTATATTTACAGAGTGCAGTGAGGGAGTATGGGGACATATGGCATTATTTCCTTTTTGGTACTCTTAGGATCTGTGCCTGGTTGTAAGTAGCCCATTAGTTAGTTAGGGCCTCTGGCTATTTCAAGGTAGGTTGCTTAATGAGCCTGCTTGCATTCAGCTTCATTTTACAATCTTCACTTTGAGCCTATGTATATCTTTAACTCTGAAATGGATCTCTTATAAGCAGCCATATAATTGGGTCTTGTGTGTGTGTGTTTTAATCTGTCCAGCCATACTCTGTGCCTTTTGGTGAATTCAGTCCATTTATATGTAGAGTGATTGTTGATATGTAAGAACTTACTAATACCATCTTATTAATTGCTTTCCAGTTGATTTGTATTTCCATTGTTTCTTTTTCCCTTTGTCTCTGCCTATTTCATAAATTGGTTAATTTCCATGGTATTATGCTGTTTCCCCTCTCTTTGTCTTTTGTGGATTTATGCTAGGCTTTTGCTTGTGGTAACCTTGTGAATTAAATAAGGCATCTTTTATCTTTTATTTATTTTCAAAGATGTTTAATTTAAATTTAGTTAATATATACTGTATTATTACTTTCAGGGGTAGAATTTAGTGATTCATCAGTTGCATATAACACCCAGTGCTCATTACAACAACTGCCCTCCTTAATGCCCATCACCCAATCACCCCATCCCCCTAACCCACCTCCCCTCATACAACCCTCAGTTTGTTCCCTATAGTTAAGAGTCCCTAATGGTTTTCCTACCTCTCTGTTTTTATCTTATCTTATTTTACATTCCCTTCCTCATGTTCATCTGTTTTATTTCTTAAATTCCACATATGTGTCAAATCATATGGTATTTGTCTTTCTCTGACTGACCTATTTTGCTTAGCATAATATACTCTAGTTCCATCCATGTCATTGCAAATGGCAAGATTTCATTCTTTTTAATGGCTAATATTCCATTGTATATATATACCACAACTTCTTTATCCATTCATTTGTTGATGCACATCTGAGCTCGTTCCATAGTTTGGTTATTGTGCTTAGTGTTGCTATAAACACTGGGGTGCATGTGCCCTTTTGAATCACTATGTTTGTATACTTTGGATAAATACCTAGTAGTGCAATTGCTGGGTTGTAGGGTCATTCTATTTTCAACTTTTTGAGGAACCTCCATACTGTTTTCCAGAGTGGCTTCACCAGTTTGCATTCCCACCAACAGTTTAAGAAGGTTCCCCTTTCTCCACATCCTCACCAACGTCTGTTGTTTCCTGTGTTGTTAATTTTAGACATTCTGACAGATGTGAGGTGACATCTCACTGTGGTTTTGATTTGCATTTCCCTGATGCTGAGTGATGTTGAGCATTACATAAGCATCTTTTAGATAAAGCAGTCCATTTTAGGCTGCTAGCAACTTATTTTTGAATACCTATGAAGGCTTCACCTTTTTACTCCTCCCTTTGATGTTACAATTTATCTCTTTTATATTAATTTATAGTAGTTCTAGTTATACTTAATACTCCTTTCCTTTAACTTTTATACTATGGTTAAGTGACTAACACACTATTCTAATAAACATTTACAATTTTCTAATTCTATTTTTCACCCTTACCATCTGTTGTATACTTTCATATGTTTTTGTGTTGTTGATTAGTGTCTTCCTATTTCAGTTTGAAGAAATAAAAGCATTTATTGAAGGCAGGTCTAATGGTTGTGAACTCCTTTAGCATTTGTTTGGGAAAGACTTTCTCTTCCTATCTGAAGGATAACTTTACTAGATAAAGTATAATTGGCTGGCATTTAAAATTTTTCAACTTTGAATATATCATTTCACTGTTTCCTCGTCTATAGAGTTTCTGCTGAGAAATCCCCTGGTAGCCTAATGGGGTTCCTTTGTAGGTTACTTTCTTCCCCCACCTGGCTGTCTTTAAGATATTATTAGATTTTCATTGACAGTTTCATTATAATGTTTCTTGGAGAAGCTCTTTTTGCATTGATAGAATAGGGTGTTCTATTAACTTTGTGGACTTTTATGCCCAGGTCCTTCCCCAGGTTGAGGAAATTCTCATCTATTATTTCTTTAAATAAACTCTCTGCCCCCTTCTTCCTCTCTTCTGGAATCCAAATTATTTGGATATTTGTCTTTCTGATGGAACCCAAAAGCTCTCACAGGCTTTCTTCACTCTTTTAAATTCTTTGTTCCCTTGCCTCTTCTAAATGTATTATTTCTGTATTTCTATCCTCCAAATCATTTATTCTTCCTTCCATCTGGTCTGCTCTGCTACAGAGGCTCTCTATTGCATTCTTCATCTTATTCATTGAATTCTGCAGCTCTAGAATTTCTGTCTGATTCTTTTTTATAACTTCAATCTATTTGGTAAAGAACTCATTTTATTTATTAATTGTATTACTGATTTCATTGAATTGTATTTCTAAATTTTTCCTGTAGCTTATGGAATTTTTTCATAACAGCGATTTTGAATTATTTAGCAGTTAGATCATAATATTCTATGCCTTTGAGTTTAGTTGTTAGAGAATTATCATTCTTGTTATACCTTATGTCCTTTATTTTTCATGATTGTTTGTAGTTACGCACTTCTGCTTTCACATTTGGAGTAGCAGACACATTCTTAACTGAGTTTTTATATCTGGTTTTCCCAATTCACCAGGCTGGCTCTTAGAAACATTTCTTCGGTATTTCAGAAAGTGGCGCTTGTAGTTTCTTCTTTGCCCTGCTTCCTCAGTGTGCTCCATATCTACGAGGGCTCTCTCTTATGGATGCACTTGGCAGGGCCCAAGGACCCATCATCAGAGTTGGGGGAGGCATGGGTTTAACACTTGGGGCTTTGAGGATTCACATCAACCTGGCTAGGAGATCCTCAAGATTTGTTATTCTTTTTCAAAAATTTTTTATTATGTTATGTTAGTCACCATACAGTACATCATTAGTTTTTTTTTTTTACATCATTAGTTTTTGATGTAGTGTTCCATGATTCATTGTTTGTGTATAATACCCAGTGCTCCATGCAATATGTGCCCTCCTTAATACCCATCCCCAGACTAACCGATCCCCCAACGCCTCTCCCTTCTAAAACCCTCAGTTTGTTTCTCAGAATCCATAGTCTCTCATGGTTCATCTTCCCCTCCGATTCCCGCCCCCCTTCATTTTTCCTTTCTTCTCCTACTGTCCTCCATGCTATTTCTTATGTTACACAAATAAGTGAAACCATATGGTTATTGACTTCATCTGCTTGACTTATTTCACTTATCATAATCTCCTCCAGTCCCATCCATGTTGATGCAGAAGTTGGGTATTCATCCTTTCTGATGACTAATATTTCGTTGTATATATGGACCACATCTTCTTTATCCATTCATCTGTTGAAGGGCATCTCTGCTCTTTCCAAAGTTTGGCTATTGCAGACATTGCTGCTATGAACATTGGGGTGCATATGGCCCTTCTTTTCACTACATCTGTGTCTTTGGGGTAAATACCCAGAAGTGCAATTGCTGGGTCATAGGGTAGCTCTATTTTTAATTTTTTGAGGCACCTCCACACTGTTTTCCAAAGTGTCTGTACCAACTTGCATTCCCACCAACAGTATAAGAGGGTTCCCCTATCTCCACAACCTCTCCAAAATTTGTTGTTTCTTGCCTTGTCAATTTTTGTCATTCTAACTGATGGAAGGTGGTATCTCAATGTGGTTTTGATTTGAATTTCCCTGATTGCTAATGATGAACAATTTTTTCATGTGTCTGTTAGCCATTTGTATGTCTTCTTCAGAGAAGTGTTTTTTCATGTCTTCTGCCCATTTTTTGACGTGATTATTTGTTGTTTGGGCGTTGAGTTTGAGAAGTTCTTTATAGATCTTGGATACCGGCCCTTTATCTATAGTGTCATTTGCAAATATCTTCTCCCATTCTGTGGGTTGCCTCTTTGTTTCGTTGACGGTTTCCTTTGCTGTGAAGAAGCTTTTTATCTTGATGAAGTCCCAAAAGTTCATTTTTGCATTTGTTTCCCTTTCCTTTGGGGATGTGTCTTGAAAGAAGTTGTTGTGGCCGATGTTGAAGAGGTTACTGCCTCTAGGATTTTGATGGATTCCTGTCTCACATTGAGGTCTTTCATCCATTTTGAGTTTACGCTTTTTGTATGGTGTAAGAGAATGGTCGAGTTTCATTCTTTTGCATATAGCTGTCCAATTTTCCCAGCACCATTTGTTGAAGAGACTCTTTTTTCCATTGCATATTTTTTCCTGCTTTGTCGAAGATTATTTGACCATAGAGTTGAGGGTCCATATCTGGGCTCTCTGTTCTGTTCCATTGGTCTATATGTCTGTTTTTGTGCCAGTACCATGCTGTCTTGGTGATCACGGCTTTGTAATATAGCTTGAAATCCTGCAATGTGATGACCCAGCTTTTTCTTTTTCAACATTTCCTTGGCAATTCAGGGTCTTTTCTGATTCCTACAAATTGTAGGATTGTTTGTTCCAGCACTTCGAAAAATGCCATCGTTATTTTGATCGGGATGGCATTTAAAGTATCGATTGGTCTGGGTAGCATAGACATTTTAACAATGTTTATTCTTCTGATCCATGAGCATGGAATGTTTTCCCATCTTTTTGTGTCTTCTTCAATTTCTTTCATGAGTGTTGTGTAGTTCCTAGAGTATAGATGCTTTACCTCTTTGGTTAGGTTTATTCCAAGGTATCTCATGATTTTTGGTGCTATTGTAAATGGAATCAATTCTCTAGTTTCTCTTTCTACAGTTACATTTTTAGTATAAGAAAGCAACTGATTTCTGTGCATTGATTTTGTATCCTGCCACATTACTGAATTGCTGGATGAGTTCTAGTAATTTGGGGGTGGAGTCTTTTGGGTTTTCCACATAAAGTGAAGAGAGAGAGTTTGGCTTCTTCTTTGCCAATTTGAATACCTTTTATTTCTTTTTGTTGTCTGATTGCTGTTGCTAGGACTTCTAGTACTATGTTGAACAATCATGGTGAGAGTGGGCATCCTTATCGTGTTTGTGATCTTAAGGGAAAGGCTCTCAGCTTTTCCCCATCGGGAATGATATTTGCTGTGGGTTTATCATAGATGAATTTTATGAACTTGAGGAATGTTCTCTCTATCTCTATACTCTGAAGAGTTTTAATCAGGAAAGGATGTTGTATTTTGTCAAATGCTTTTTCTGCATCAATTGAGAAGACCATATGGTTCTTCTCCCTCCTCTTAATAATGTGTTCTATCACATTGATTGATTTGCGAATGTTGAACCACCTTGCATCCCGGGGCTAAATCCCATTTGGTCGTGGTGGATGATCCTTTTAAGGTACTGTTGGATCTTATTAGTTAGGATCTTGTTGAGAATTCTGGAATCCATATTCATCAGGGATATCAGTCTGAAAATCTCCTTTCTGATGGGGTCTTTGCCTGGTTTGGGTATTAAGGTAATGCTGGCCTCACAGAATGAGTCTGGAAGCTTTCCTTCTGTTTCTATTTTTTGAAACAGCTTCAGAAGAATAGGTATTATTTCTTCTTTGAATGTTTGGTAGAATTCCCCAGGGAATCCATCTGGCCCTGGACTCTTGTTTTTTTGGGAGTTTTTTTTTTTAATTTAACTTGATTTTATTATGTTATGTTAGACACCATACAATACATAGTTAGTTTTTGATGTAGTGATCCACGTTTCATTGTTTTCATGTAACACCCAGTGCTCCATGCAGTATGTGCCCTCCTTAATACCCATCACCTGGCTAAAATATCTCCCCACGCCCCTCCCCTCTAAAACCCTCAGTTCGTTTCTTGGAGTCCACAGTTTCTCATGGTTTGTCTCCCCCTCCGATTTCCCCCCTTCATTTTTCCCTTCCTTCTCCTAATGTCCTCCATGTTATTTCTTATGTTCCACAAATAAGTGAAACCATATGATAATTGACTTTCTCTGCTTGACTTATTTCACGTAGCATAATCTCCTCCAGTCCCATCCATGTTGATGTAAAAGTTGGGTATTCATCCTTTCTGATGGCTGAGTAATAGTCCATTGTATATATGGACCACATCTTCTTTATCCATTTGTCTGTTGAAGGGCATCTTGGGTCTTTCTACAGTTTGGCTATTGCAGACATTGCTCCTATGAACATGGGGGTGCATATGGCCCTTCTTTTAGGAGGTTTTTGATCAGTGCTTCAATCTTGTTACTGGTTATTGGTCTATTCAGGGTGTTAAATCCTTCCTGTTTCAGTCTTGGGAGTTTATAGGTTTCCAGGAAGGCATCCATTTCTTCCAGGTTGCTTAATTTATTGGCATATAGTTGTTGATAATAATTTCTAATAATTGTTTCTATTTCCTTGGTGTTAGTCGTGATCTCTACACTTTCATTCATAATTTTATTAATTTGGGTCCTTTCTCTTTTCTTTTGGATAAGTCTGGCCAGTGCTTTATCGATCTTATTAATTCTTTTAAGGAACAAGCTTCTAGTTTTGTTGATCTGATCTACTGTGTTTCTGGTTTCTAATTCATTGATCTCTGCTCTAATCTTAATTATTTCTCTTCTATTGCGTGGCTTAGGTATCATTTGTTACTTTTGCTCCAGTTCTTTAAGGTGTAAAGGTAGCTGGTGAATTCGGGAGTTTTCTATTTTTTTTGAGTGAGGCTTGGATGTCTATGTATTTCCCCCTTAGGACTGCCTTTGCAGTACCCCAATAGGTTTTGGACTGATGTGTTTTCGTTCTCATTGATTTCCATGAATTGTTTAAGTTCTTCTTTGATTTCCTGGTTGACCCAAACATTCTTGAGCAGAGTAGTCTTTAGCTTCCAAGTGTTTGAATTTCTTCCAGGTTTTTTCTTATGATTGTGTTCCAGTTTTAAAGGATTATGGTTTGAGAATATGCAGGGAATAATCTCAATCTTTGGTATCAGTTGAGACCTGATTTGTGACCCAGTATGTGGTCTATTCTGGAGAAAGTTCCATGTGTGCTCGAGAAGAATGAGTATTCTGTTGTTTTAGGGTGGAATGTTCTGTATATATCTATGAGGTCCATCTGGTCCAGTGTGTCATTCAAAGCTCTTGTTTCTTTATTCATTTTCTGCTTAGATGATCTGTCTATTGCTGAGAGTTGAGTGTTGAGATCTCCAATATTAACTTATTATTATCAATATGACTCTTCATTTTGGTTAACAGTTGGCTTATGTAGTTAGCTGCTCCCATGTTGAGGGTGTAGATATTTACAATTGTTAGATCTTCTTGTTGGATAGACCCTTTAAGAATGATATAGTGTCTTTCAGTGTCTCTAACTGCACTCTTAGCTTAAAATCTAATTTATTTGATATGAAAATTGCTACCTCAGCTTTCTTTAGAGGTCAATTGGCATGAAAGATGGTTCTCCATCCCTTCACTTTCAGTCTGTATGTATCTTTAGGTTCAAAATGAGTCTCTTGTAGGCAGCATATGGATGGGTCCTGTCTTTTTTTTTTCCTTTCTATTTATTTATTTATTTATTTTTTTAATTCTTATGTTAATCCCCATACAGTACATCATTAGTTTTAGATGTAGTGCTCCATGATTCATTGTTTGTGCATAACACCCTGTGCTCCATGCAGAATGTGCCCTCCTCAATACCAACCACCAGGCTGACCCATCCTCCCACCCCCTCCCCCCTAGGACCCTCAGTTTCTTTTTCACAGTCCATCGTCTCTCATGGTTCGTCGACCCCTCTGATTTCCCCCGCTTCATTCTTCCCCTCCTGCTACCTTCTTTTTCTTCTTTTTTTTATTCTTAACATATATTGCATTATTTGTTTCAGAGGTACAGATCTGAGATTCAACAGTCTTAC
>NW_027765684.1:0-3963 GCF_054177405.1 Leptonychotes weddellii
TTTTTTTTAAAGATTTTATTTATTTATTTGACAGAGAAAGACACAGCGAGAGAGGGAACACAAACGGGGAGTGGGAGAGGGAGAAGCAGACTCCCTGCCGAGCAGGGAGCCCGATGCGGGACTCGATCCAGGGACTCCAGGATCATGACCTGAGCCGAAGGCAGTCGCTTAACCAACTGAGCCACCCAGGCGCCCATCACCGCTTTTTTTTTAATTCGTTATTTTACCGATTAAAGTTATCAAATGATCATTCACTAAGTTTTGGTTTTAGAGCAGGCTGATCAGGCTGTTGGTCAAACTTCATTTATTAATTTTTGAAAATTTTGAAGATGACTCTCTTTGTCTCTATGTACACACACACACATATATGACATGTGACATGATTTTTTTTTTAAAGATTTTATTTATTTATTTGACAGAGAGAGACACAGTGAGAGAGGGAACACAAGCAGGGGGAGTAGGAGAGGGAGAAGCAGGCTTCTCGCTGAGCAGGGAGCCTGATGTGGGGCTCGATCCCAGGACCCTGGGATCATGACCTGAGCTGAAGGCAGACACTTAACTGACTGAGGCACCCAGGCGCCCCAACATGTGACATATGCTTTTATAATAAATTAACCTAAAAGAGAGAGAATAGCCATATAGCTGAAGAAAAAGCTTCACTAATTCCATTGTAGGTTAAAAAGGCAAAACATTCTCAAGCAACTAACCTAGCAAGCTTCAGTAATACCAGATCGGATCCTTCAGGCCCATATACCAGCTGGGAAACATTTAGAACCTGTTTGCGTTTCTCGTCACCTCTTCCGTGGACATCATGAATCCCAAGCCAAGCTTCATAATCTTTCAAGTCTTTGTTTCTAAGTAAAAAATTGAAATGTAAAATATAATTTTAAATTGGGTGATATTGTTCAAACATATTATTTTAGTTTATAAGGGCAGATAAATAACCTAAATTTAAAATTTGAATCAAAGTATAATAAAGAGAAACACATTTGTTATCAGAGATTCTGAAAGCTACAAGCACACATAAGCAAAAAGAGCTTTTAAGAGCTATTTAAGAAAAAAAAAAACCTTTTGATTACGCTTAAGAGTAAATCACATGTCAAAAATTCTCAGGTAAAGCACATTACATGAATTATAATTTTCTTCAGATTTTCCTTCTTAGTTTTGTATATGTTTGGTTTATCAATGAGGATTGAAAATTTATATTAACAAAATCAATGACCCTGATGAGAATCAGGAAGTAAGCTTACAAATGCTGCCTCCTTAACTTTCCTTAGGCTAATTCTCATTAAAAATTATTCCCAGGATGATTTTGAGGCTGGATTTACATAAGAAAGGAGGAGTGAGATTTGAGATAAATTTGTTGATAATTCAGAAAAGAATTTCTATCTAGACATTTAGCATGCAAGGAAGAGGTTGAGGAAGAATTATTTACATAATTCTAGCAAAATTTCCCCTCAAATGAGAGTAATGCCAATTGTGGAAAGAAGTGAACAGAAGCAGTATCCAGTCATACATATCAATTAAGTCAAATTAAGCTTTGTGAGCTAAATCTGAAGAAAGAAATTAATTTGTTCATCCCTTGTTGGTGAATCTGTTAAATGAATACACATTCTAAGCCTAAAAGCTAAATGGAGGCCCTACATATTTTTAAGTGCTCAAAACAAATATTGGTTTCAGAAACACTTACCGAGAAGGGAAACATTGTCTTGCAGTAAGAATCCAACTTTCCTTTATCAATGATCCTCCACAGATATGTTTATTTCTATGAGAAAGAGGAAAGAGAAACAACATCTGTGTGAAAAGGGTGCCTGCCAATTAATGCAAAACCTATGGCTCCATTTGTTAAAAAATAAATGCATTTGAGGGGAAAATATAGAAATTAACTAGAATAAAATGAGTAATCCTTTGGAAAGATATTTGATGATTGTAGCACTAGCATTTTTTTCATAATGTGATTACAATTTTAGGAAAATAACTTTATTTTTGTATAAGGAGCCCTGTCACTACACACCAACATCCATTGCCAACATACATGTTCACATGTGTGTGTCTTTATCCTTGGGAGAGCAAGTATGTACTACAAAAATAGAATTTCAAGTAAACAAAAAAACCCCACAAAAGAACAACAAAAACAACGTAGACCTCTTTAAATTCAGTGTCTGATTGTAAAAATGCAAATTTGAGTTTTTACCTAAACCGTGAAAACTATCTGATGGTAGTAATATATATTTGTACACTATTCCCTTCTTTCATTACCATTATTTCTTTTTGATACATTAGAACATCGCTGAGTTTGAGTAAATTTGTTCACCTTAAAACAAGCAATAGAACATTTCACTTATAAAATGAAAACAATTTTGTAAGACATCATCTAGGAAATTATAAAATATTTGTAGAGAATAAAAAACACTAGTACATTTATTTGATGATATCCTAAATCTGTAGATGCATTATTTTTTTGGCAGAGAAATGGAAAAAGCACAACTTTTCACAATTTACATTTCCAAAGAATACAGATGTTCAGTGCTTCAGAGGGTAATAGAAGAAGGTTACCAGACTAAGACCACAATTATTTATGGCCTGTACCACAGAGGAAGATGAGAGTATATACTGAGTTTTAATTTCTGTTCCTCTCAGTATGTGTTTTGGAAGAATAACTCAACAGCTGTTTTTACTGAGGACTTGGATTTAAAAGAAAAATATATTTATCTAAAAGTTTATACTACTCTAATCTGATGAAAAAGAGTTTCACCTGCTTCTCTAAGGATGGAGACTTCCAAAGGAGTATTCTTATACATTATCCCATGGATAATAATAAATTTAGAAGTATATGCCCCTTTTTTTCCCTGGAGTTATGAGATTTGCAAAGAATCACTAATTCATTCGGATATGTGGATTCCTGAAACATTTTCTTTCATAAAGGAAATGAATCACTCTTACCCCAAAATTGGCAGCCTTTATTAAATCTTTTATATTTCATAATTGGCTGTAATATTCTGGTGAGTTTCACAACTCTGTTTCAGTACTACACATCTAGGACAGCTACACTAATTTGTAACATAAATATTTGTAAATTTTGAGGGTTACTCCTTGCAAGAAGGATATATTAAAAGAACTTTAGGCCATCTTCTACTTGGTATCTGAAGTTTTATGTATATTTATATCAAAGGATATAAACTCCATGCTTCCTAAGAAATTGGCTTATTCATAAAAGAACTTTGGTTTCAAGTTGTGTTTATTCTATTTTAATGTCACTGTGATTTAACTGTAGCAAAAGATGTACTTTCTTCCTCTACTCTAGGAAGTTAGAGGTAAAGGAACAAAAAGGGTCTCCAAAAAGAGGAGATATTTGAGTTAGTATTCGAAGAATGAGAAGGATTTTCCAGGCACAGAATATGGAGGAAGAAAGCTACAACATTTAGTGGGAACAAGAGCTTAAACATTTGGAGGGAGAAACATGGGATGTCTTAAAAACAAGGGAAAATGTGGCTAGAATTCAGGTGCATTTTGGGGTAGGTTGTATGATGAGTTTCCAATAGAGATAGATACAAAGATACTTTAACATTCTGATTACCATATGACATAATATATGTAGTATATAGGAAGTTGTAAGATCAGATTTTAAGTTAACTCCTATTTTCAATATTTAACTCTTCCAACATAATTACTAATCTTAGTTTTTTATGAGTATATTGTGCACAGTGATTTTACTGAGAACCTATCTTTGATCCTTAAGAGCATTGAAAAATAGACATGTCAAGAATTTTTTTTATCCATACTGAATAGTATAATAGCAAGACTAGTCAACTTATCAATATAATTTGTTAATCTTTTTTTTTTTTAAAGATTTTTATTTATTTATTTGACAGAGAGAGACACAGCGAGAGAGGGAACACAAGCAGGGGGAGTGGGAGAGGGAGAAGCAGGCTTCCCGCAGAGCAGGGAGCCCGACGCGGGGCT
>NW_027765685.1:0-296 GCF_054177405.1 Leptonychotes weddellii
CAGCCCCGCCAGCCCCGCCAGCCCCGCCCAGAGAGTCACTTACACGGTGCTGGAGTGCCAGCCCCTCTTCGACTCCAGTGACATGACCATCACCGAGTGGGTTCAGATTGCCCAGACCATCGAGGTAGTTGGGGAGTGTGGGCGGGGCTGGGTTTGGAGTGGGGACCGGGAGTGTGCGTGGGGCTGAGAGTGGGTGGGGCTGTTTACTGGGCGGGACTGGGAGTGTGGGCGGGACTGGTGGGCTGGGCTGGGCTGAGTGAGTGGGCGGGGCTGTGGGTGGGACTGAGAATGTGGGC
>NW_027765686.1:0-296 GCF_054177405.1 Leptonychotes weddellii
AAAAAAACCTGCAGGGTACAAAACAGCGCCACACAGTGGAATCCAGAGACACTTACACTGAGCCCTGCTTCTGTGCAAGGGAGTTGCATTTGCAATAGGGCAAGTCCACCTGAGAATCAGCACAACAGGCCCCTCCCCTAGAAGACCAGCACAAACAATTGGCCCACACTAAGTTAATGGATCTTAGAGGGTTGTGAAGCTTCAGCTCTTGGGAAAAACAGTATATAGCATTCTTTGTATTTTTATTCTTTAGTATTTTACTATTATTTTCTTATTTTTTCAATACGTTTTTTACA
>NW_027765687.1:0-296 GCF_054177405.1 Leptonychotes weddellii
AAAAAAAAAAGAAAACCAAAAAACAGATTCTTAACTATAAAGAACTGATGGTTATCATAGGGGACGTGGGTGGAGGGATGGATGAAATAGGTGAAGGGATTAAGAGTGTACTCATCTTAATGAGCACTAATATATAGAAATGTTGAATTACTATATTGTACACCTGAAATTAATTTAATACTGTATATTAACCATACTGAAATTAAATAAAAATTGAAAACAATTTAAAAAAAGAACATATGATAAAATTTCTAAATGCCTAGCATAAAATACATAGCTTCAATTAATAAAAAAAG
>NW_027765688.1:0-296 GCF_054177405.1 Leptonychotes weddellii
GGTACTGTATCATATAAAGTTAAGGTTCCCAAATTTTGATGTATCTTCTAATGACCTGGAAGACCTTTTAAAAATGTCAAGACTCTATCCCTAGAGATTATCACATAACAGGGTTGAGAAAGGGCCCAACTATGTGTACTTTTAACAGATGTCCCGGGTGTTTGAAGTATGGAGTCAAAGGGTCATGTTTAGGGAAATACAATTGAGAGAAAATATGTGAATGAATTTGATGAGAAATTGTAGTCCAAGTTGATCTACAGGAAGGTGAAGAGAAAGTGCTGTGCTTTTCCAGGGAA
>NW_027765689.1:0-296 GCF_054177405.1 Leptonychotes weddellii
CCCCCCCCCCCGTGCTGCCCTGGCAGAGCCTGAGTTCCTCACTGCACCAGCCACCAGCAAGCTTGCTGGACTGGTCCCTGGCCTGGACTGTAAGCTGCGAGGGCCTCACTGCCATAGCCCTAGGGGCACCTGGGTGGCTGCCCCGTCCAGTAGATGCGCTACAGGTAGCTGTTGAGTGACCCAAGTAAGCGAGGGCTGCAACTTGAGACCCAGTGGGGCTAAGAAGGGCAGACGAGAAACGCAGAAGCTCATCATTTACAGAGTGTTGGGAGGAGGGACAGGCCATAGGGGAAGGA
>NW_027765690.1:0-296 GCF_054177405.1 Leptonychotes weddellii
ATTTTGTTTGCTTTCTTCCACCTTTTCTGTTTTCTTCCTTGAAAGATGACATCATCTTCTTCCTTAATGATCAATTGTAGCATAAAATAAGAACGCGGTCTCTATCTACATAATTTAGAGAAATATATTAGAGTGGTTAAACTGAAACATGATTCTGTGTTTTACGTGGATATTAAGGTATTCAGAGCCTTAGGAAAAGCGATAAAGAGGGAAAATAGGATCAGGACAGAATAGTACTTACTAACGAATTTTTGAAAAATACAAAAAATGCACAAATGTATTAAAATCAATAGATG
>NW_027765691.1:0-296 GCF_054177405.1 Leptonychotes weddellii
ATTTTGTTTGCTTTCTTCCACCTTTTCTGTTTTCTTCCTTGAAAGATGACATCATCTTCTTCCTTAATGATCAATTGTAGCATAAAATAAGAACGCTGTCTCTATCTACATAATTTAGAGAAATATATTAGAGTGGTTAAACTGAAACATGATTCTGTGTTTTACGTGGATATTAAGGTATTCAGAGCCTTAGGAAAAGAGATAAAGAGGGAAAATAGGATCAGGACAGAATAGTACTTACTAACAAATTTTTGAAAAATACAAAAAATGCACAAATGTATTAAAATCAATAGATG
>NW_027765692.1:0-296 GCF_054177405.1 Leptonychotes weddellii
GAGAGGAGTGATAAAGCACTAGCGGGGTGAGGGGCAGAGGGAGAGGGAGAAGGAGACTCCCCCTCTGAGCAGGGAGCCCTACTCAGGGCTCCATCCCAGGACCCCAGGATCACAACCTGAGCTGAAGGCAGACGCTTAACCAACTGAGCCACCCAGGCGCCCCTTTATTTATTTATTTTTTAAAAGATTTTATTTATACATTTGAGAGAGACAGAGACAGAGCACAAGCAGGGGGAGAGGCAGAGGGAGAGGGAGAAGCAGGCTCCCTGCTGAGCTGGGAGCCCGATGTGGGGCTC
>NW_027765693.1:0-296 GCF_054177405.1 Leptonychotes weddellii
AGTCGGTAGACACCCGACCTCTGACGTATGCCCAAGGCTGTGTGTCAGGTCCCCCTGCAAATAAGGTCACAGGTGAGATGCGCAAGGACCATCTCCTAGAAGGAGGACCGTCCTCTTACGGTACCTGCGTCTGAGACTGGAGAGGTGCTCACAGCCGCAGGGAGACCGTCCAGCTACACAAGCCGTCATTCTTCCTGCTAAGATGATCAGCGAGAACAAGAGTAGCTCGTCTCGGGGTTGCTGGGCCCATTACTCACTTAGCACACACCTGTTGAACACCTGCTCTGTGCCTGGCC
>NW_027765694.1:0-296 GCF_054177405.1 Leptonychotes weddellii
ATGCTACTGATGGTGACACATGAGCAGGATATATTCTGACTCTCTTTGTGAGCTTTCCTCCCAAGTACTGACTCAAGGCTGTAACCAATTTGTCTCTACCCTGAACTGTGATATAATAGAACATTTAACTAACAGGCTTTGGATCACCTGGTGCCACCAAGCAGCTAAAGACTGTAGATGATCTGAGGGAAGTGACAGCCAGAGTGTTTCCAGTATCTTGATGTTAAATCAATTTTATGTCACTTCAAAAACCTAGGGGACCCCCATCATGGATGGACATGGTGACAGCATTCCCA
>NW_027765695.1:0-3963 GCF_054177405.1 Leptonychotes weddellii
TTTTTTTTTTAAAGATTTCTTTATTTATTTATTTGAGAGAGAGAATGAGAGACAGAGAGCATGAGAGGGAAGAGGATCAGAGGGAGAAGCAGACTCCCTGCCGGGCAGGGAGCCCGATGCGGGACTCGATCCCGGGACTCCAGGATCATGACCTGAGCCGAAGGCAGTCGCTTAACCGACTGAGCCACCCAGGCGCCCCAACACTGTCTTGATCATTGTAGCTTTAGTTAAGTCTTGAAATCAAGTAATGTGAGTCTTTAATATTCTTAATTTTAATATTGTTTTGGCTATCATAGATACTTTGCATTTCTATATAAATTTTAGAATCATTAGCAATTTCTTTTAAGAAGTCTGGGGGTTTTATATGTATTTTATATATATATTTGTATATATTTTGGGATACACACACATATACACATGCATGTGTATATTCATTTGAGTAGAATTAACCTCACAATAATATTAAGTCTTCCAGTTTATAAACATGGTATATATCTCCATTTAATTTTGTCTTTTTAAATTTTTCTAAGCAATATTTCTTAGTTTTCAGTGTACATTTCTTTTTTTTTTTTTTAAGATTTTTTTTATTTATTTGAGACAGAATGAGAGAGAGAGAGAGCTCATGAGAGGGGGGAGGGCCAGAGGGAGAAGCAGGCTCCCTGCTGAGCAGGGAGCCCGATGCGGGACTCGATCCCGGGACTCCAGGATCATGACCTGAGCCGAAGGCAGTCGCTTAACCGACTGAGCCACCCAGGCGCCCCCAGTGTACATTTCTTACACAGATTTATTCCTATTTAATATTTTTCAATGCTGTTGTAAATGTTTTCATTTGATTTTTGACTCTTGACCTTGTTTCCTGTCATTTATGAATAAAGACAATTTTATTTCTTATTTTCCAAGTTATTTGCCTTTTGTTTCCTTTTTTTGTTTTATTTCAATGGCAATGGCCTCCAATATAATGTTGAATAGATGTGGTAAGAGAACCTCTTTGCCTTGTTCCCAGTCTCAGAGGGACTGTCTTTCACCACTAAGTATGATGTTAGTTGAAATTCTTTTAGATGTCATTAATGGGATTAAGAAAGTTCCCTTTTATTTCTAGCTTGCTGAGATTTTGTTTTATTGTTGTTATTGTCATTGTGTTCATGGGAGATATTGGTTTGTAGTTTTCTTCCTTCTTTCCTTCCTCACTCTCTTCTTCCTGCCCCTCCCTTCACCTTCCCTCTCCCCCTCCCCTTTCCTCCCTTCCTTCCTTCCTTCCTGTAGGCTCCACACACAGCATGGAGCCCAGTGCGGGGTTTGAACTCACATCCCTGAGATCAAGACCTGATCTGAGATCAGGAGTTGAACACTTAGCCAGCTGAGCCACCCAGGCACCCCTGTAGTTTTCTTTCTAATGTCTTTGTCAGGTTTTGGTGTCAGAGTTATGCTGCCTTCATAAAATGAGATGAGAAGTTTTCCCATCGCCTCTATTTTCTGAAAGTGTTTGTGTATGGTCCTGGTGTTATTTCTTCCCTAATATTTAATGGAATTCACCAGTGAAACCATCTGGGCTAGAGGTTTTCTTTTTGGGGAAGATTTTGTTTTTTAATTTATGTGGAATAATTTTCACTTACAGTTTGTTTCTTTAATAGATACAGAGCTATTCAGGTTTTCTCTTATTGTGTCAGCTTCGGTAATTTGGGTCTTTCAAGAAATGTACCCTATTTTATTTTATTTTGTTATTATTTTTTAAAGATTTTATTTATTTGACAGAGAAAGAGAGAGACAGCGAGAGAGGGAACACAAGCAGGGGGAGTGGGAGAGGGAGAAGCAGGCTCCCCGTTGAGCAGGGAGCCTGATGTAGGGCTCGATCCCAGGACCCTGGGATCATGACCTGAGCCGAAGGCAGCTGCTTAACAACTGAGCCACCCAGGAAATGTGCCCTCTTTTACTCAACAGGTTGTAATCTGTTCATATTTTTTATTTTAATACTCAGATTATTCTATATTGGGCTAACGAGAGCCCCTTTAGGTTGGCATCTGTACCCCTTGGACATATCTCTGTCATTCCCTGTGTGTCTCCAGGTTCATCTTATATTTTCCCTATCCAATCCTGGAATCAGCCATTTCTCCAGAGAGCTATGGTTCCTTTCAGTGTAAAATGGTATTTAGAAGCCAAGATTTAAACATTAACTTATATTTTACATCTATATGGATATATTTTGAAAACCATGAATTTATATTGGTACCTCTAATTCTAATTCAGTACCACAGAGTTTGTTCTAGATCGCTCCCTTTTCGTATTTATAATTCTCTTTTCTTATAGTAAGAAACCTGGTTTGAGATTTTTTTTTTTTCTTTTAGCACTTTAAACATGTTGTTTCTTGTGTTCTAGCCTTCGTTGTTTATGGTGAAACTTTACGTCTGCTTATTTATATTGTTGGCTCTCATGTATGGAGCATCTCTTTTTTCTTAGGCTCTTTCAAGGTTTTTGTCTTTGTTACTGGTTTTCAGCAGTTTTGACTGTTTGTGCCTAGTTCTTGTTATCTTTGTATTTAATCTCCGTAGAGTTTGCTGATCTCAGATCAGTAAGCCAGCAGTTTTCACCAAATTTGAGAACTATTTGATCACTATTCTTATAACTTTTTTTGTGCTGCATTCTCACTTCTCTTCTGGGTCTCCAGTTTACACATATGTTAGATCATTAACACTTACCCCAGATAACTGAGCCTCTGTTCATTTTTTTTCTTTTACTCTCTCTATCCTTCAGTTTAGATAATTTTAGTTGATCCATCTTTATTTCATTGACCTTTCTTCTGCCATCTCCAATCTGTTTTTAAGCCCATCCAGTAAATTTTAAATTTCAGATAATATACTTTCCAGTTGTAGAATTTCTATCTGGTTCATTTTAGGTTTTCATTTTTCTGGTGAAAATTTCCATCTGTTTATCCATTATGATTGTATCTTTCATTTAAGATGTTGAATATATTTATTATAGCTTCTATAAAGACTTTATATACTGATTCCCATACTAGATAATCTCAGGGCCATTTTCTACTGGTTCTCTTTTCTCTTGACTATGGGTTCCATTTATCTGCTTCTTATATCTAGCAGTTTTTTATTATATAGTGGACATTATAAATAACTCATTGCAGAGACTCTGGATTCTTTTATCTTCTACTGATTAACTTACTGACTGATCACTGTAACTTCACAGAGTGTTGGTTTATATTTGTTAGGGCACATATGTTTTGATTTTTCCCCTGGTCCTAAGGTAGAGCCTTTACTCCTAAGACTTACTGTTTACTCTCAATGCAGGGTCATTTCAAGTTTTCAGTAAAAGTTTGAAATGCCTGTTAAGTTCCTCTAATTTAGTAGGAATCAGATTCTAAATTCTGTCTCCCCTCATGGGCAACAGCTGCAGTCCCTGCTCCAGTCTTCCAGTCTTCTGTTATTTTCCATTGGAATCCTTATAGTCTCCCATTCATATGTGTAGTTTGGGGATTAGCCATGGATTAGAGGAGAATTGAGCCTCCCCTATGGGTCTGTTTTCTATGATTTTTTTAATCTCCAGCCACTATGGCAGCCCTGAACTCCATCCTTTGGCATATCAAGCCAATAAACTGGCTTTCTAATTGAATTTTAAGTCACCTGCATCAAGTAGATTGGTGAGTACCCTCAGGGGAGAAAGCACATAAACATGGATGTTACCCTGTGTGTTTCTCCCCTTGAAGGTCAGTCTACTCTTCTCCCCCAGTTTACTAGTTTAGGTCATTCTCCAGTGCCTTTAAGTAATTATTACTAAATTTTTTCCCCATGGTTTATAATTGTTATCTTATGAGGGTTAATCCCATGTAAGCATCTCTGGCATTATTGGAACTTGAACTCTTTGGCTTACATTTTTTATGTTATTCAGTATATATGAATCAATTCGTAAATGTCTTTTAAATGATAGGAAGTTTTACTTAAAAACTTTTTTTTTTTT
>NW_027765696.1:0-296 GCF_054177405.1 Leptonychotes weddellii
ATATTAGAAAATGCAAAAGGAGAAAAAAGTTAACATCGCTGGAACTTTGCCACCCACGAGAACCAGTCTGGTCTGAACTGGGTGTTTTTCTCTGACTTTCCAGTGTTGTCACATGTAGGTCTAGAAACTTCCAAACAAAGCAGGATCATAAGAGTGGGGACTTGTTCTGTGCATAGCAATTCTTTTTATACGGATCTTTTGAATGAATGCTACGCTTTTTAAAAACTGCTTTTTATCTGGGCGCCTGGGTGGCTCAGTCGTTAGGCGCCTGCCTTCGGCTCAGGTCATGATCCCAG
>NW_027765697.1:0-296 GCF_054177405.1 Leptonychotes weddellii
CTGCTCGGCGGGGAGCCTGCTTCTCCCTCTGACCCTCCCCCCTCTCATGCTCTCTCTATCTCATTCTCTCTCTCAAATAAATAAATAAAAAAATCTTTAAAAAAAAAAAAAAAGAAATACCTCTAGAAATAATCCGTTACTCTTTGGGCAACTTGTCCACTTCAGAAATTTTTAGCTGAAATCCATTTAAATCTCTTTGCTCTCCAGAGGAGATAAAGAACAACTGAGTACTTTTTTTTTTTTTTAAAGATTTTATTTATTTATTTGAGACAGAGAGAATGAGAGAGAGAGAGCAC
>NW_027765698.1:0-296 GCF_054177405.1 Leptonychotes weddellii
ATCAGTGCCTAACATTTGCCCTATTTCCAGCCCAAGCGTCTGGACTTACTGGGAGAGGGAGTAAATATGCAATCTGGAAATAGGAGGACATTTTACCAAAGGACACATCTCAGCTAAAACCCTACCCCCACATTTTTCCCCATAACCCAAATTTACCTTGTTTATTTGTTTATTGAACAAAGGGTGGGGGGCACAGCCAGCCTCCTGCTGACTGCCTGTGGTCTCTGCTGTAACCCCGGGGTGGCGGGGGAGCAAGTTCCGTCCTAATCATGCTCACATTATATTCTAAGAACAAG
>NW_027765699.1:0-296 GCF_054177405.1 Leptonychotes weddellii
ATCAGTGCCTAACATTTGCCCTATTTCCAGCCCAAGCGTCTGGACTTACTGGGAGAGGGAGTAAATATGCAATCTGGAAATAGGAGGACATTTTACTAAAGGACACATCTCAGCTAAAACCCTACCCCCACATTTTTCCCCATAACCCAAATTTACCTTGTTTATTTGTTTATTGAACAAAGGGTGGGGGGCACAGCCAACCTCCTGCTGACTGCCTGTGGTCTCTGCTGTAACCCCGGGGTGGCGGGGGAGCAAGTTCCATCCTAATCATGCTCACATTATATTCTAAGAACAAG
>NW_027765700.1:0-296 GCF_054177405.1 Leptonychotes weddellii
CCTGCCCTTCTCCCCTGCAGGCCTCCCCACACTGGGCAGGCCCAGAATCAGGTAGCGGTAACACCACCCGGGGCCTCATGAGCTATATTAAGGACTATGGACTTTATTGTAAGATCTCCTGGAATCCAGTGAAGGGTTTTAGTCAAGAGAAGAGAGACAGGACCCAGGTTTACCTTTTATAAAAATAACTTGTATATAGTGGGAGACAGACCACTGTTGACCCAGGTGTGCCTATCTCCAAACTCATGCCCAGCTTACCTCCACATGCTGCCCTCCTCAGCCCACCTGGTCCCCGC
>NW_027765701.1:0-296 GCF_054177405.1 Leptonychotes weddellii
CCCCGACTCCAGCAACACTCAGTTTGCTTCCTGAGATTAAGAATTCCTCCTATCAGTGAGATCATGTGATACATGTTTTCTCTGATTGACATTTCGTTCAGCATAATATCCTCCAGTTCCATCCACGTCATTGCAAATGGCAAGATTACATTCCTTTTGATGGCTGCATAATATTCCATTGTATATATGAACCACATCTTCTTTATCCATTCATCTGTCGATGAACATCTTGGCCCTTTCCATAGTTTGGCTATTGAGGACATTGCTGCTATAAACATCAGCGTGCATGTTGTATA
>NW_027765702.1:0-296 GCF_054177405.1 Leptonychotes weddellii
CCCCGACTCCAGCAACACTCAGTTTGCTTCCTGAGATTAAGAATTCCTCCTATCAGTGAGATCATATGATACATGTTTTCTCTGATTGACATTTCGCTCAGCATAATATCCTCCAGTTCCATCCACGTCATTGCAAATGGCAAGATTACATTCCTTTTGATGGCTGCATAATATTCCATTGTATATATGAACCACATCTTCTTTATCCATTCATCTGTCGATGAACATCTTGGCCCTTTCCATAGTTTGGCTATTGAGGACATTGCTGCTATAAACATCAGCGTGCATGTTGTATA
>NW_027765703.1:0-296 GCF_054177405.1 Leptonychotes weddellii
AAAAAAAAAAAAAAAGAAATTGAATAATGAATGAGACATATGGCATCTGTCAGTGTTCTCCAGTGAAACAGAACCTGGGAGTTGGGGAGAGACACACAGAGAGAGAGAGAGAGAGAGAGATTAATTTATTATGAGGAACTGGCTCACACAATTTTAGAGGACAAGAAGTCTCATGATCTTTTATCTGCAAGCTGAAAACTCAGCGAAACCAGTGGTAAGATTTAGTCAAATGTCCAAAGTCCTGAGAACCAGGGGAGCTAAAGGTGTCAGTCACCCCAGGGCAGGATAAGAATGCC
>NW_027765704.1:0-296 GCF_054177405.1 Leptonychotes weddellii
GCAGGGAGCTGTGATTCCGTGGGCAGATATGGGAAGATAAACAGAAGGGGGAGGGAGTGGTCGGGATCCTGCACCACCAGTTTGCAACAGCCTCCCGCACTGGGTCCGGGGCACAGACTTGCAGACCGGTAGTGGTGGGGAAAGGACTTTAGGGCAGCCCCCAGACTGAAACCTGGAGCAGCAGGGCCACATGTGCAAATGGGGGTGGCTGGCGGTTTTAGAAGCACAAAGGGCAGAGACACTGTGCCTAGACCTGGAAGATGAGGGGTGCACAACCCAGGATGCTGCAGTTTTTA
>NW_027765705.1:0-296 GCF_054177405.1 Leptonychotes weddellii
GTATACTTTCAGTTTTAAAGGTAGGGGATGGTCTCAAATATATAGAAAATAAGTGGTACATTGAAACTGTGGATTATGTTCAATGTTGCAGCTTCATTTAAAACGTGCTAGTAAAATTTTCTTTTCCCATTTTTCTTTCATGCCATTTATTCAATTTGCCTTTTTTCCTTTTTTTTTTTTTTTTATAGCCAGTTTAAAGTCTTAATGATGTGTCTTAAATGAGAGTTCCTTGGAAGCAGAACATGTGATGGGGATTTAATGAATGTGATTTATTTGGAAAGTGACCTCTGGCCCAC
>NW_027765706.1:0-3963 GCF_054177405.1 Leptonychotes weddellii
CAATGACAAAAGACAGTCTCTTCAACAAATGGTGTTGGGAAAATTGGACAGCCACATGCAGAGGAATGAAACTGGACCATTTCCTTACACCACACACAAAAATAGACTCCAAATGGTTGAAAGACCTCAATGTGAGACAGCAGTCCATCAAAATCCTAAAGGAGAACACAGGCAGCAACCTCTTCGACCACAGTCACAGCAACTTCTTCCTAGAAACATCACCAAAGGCAAGGGAAGCAATGGCAAAAATGAACCATTGGGACTTCATCAAGATAAAAACTTGCACAGCAAAAGAAACAGTCAACAAAACCGAAAGAAAACTGACAGATATTTGCAAATGACGTATCAGATAAAGGGCTAGTATCCAAAATCTATAAAGAACTTATCAAACTCAACACCCAAAGAACATAGAATCCAATCAAGAAATGGGCAGAAGACATGAACAGACATTTTTCCAAAGAAGACATCCAAATGGCCAACAGACACATGAAAAAGTGTTCAACATCGCTCGGCATCAGGGAAATCCAAATCAAAACCTCAATGAGATATCACCTCACACCAGTCAGAATGGCTAAAATTAACAAGTCAGGAAATGACAGATGTTGGCGAGGATGCAGAGAAAGGGGAACCCTCCTACACTGTTGGTGGGAAAACAGTATGGAGGTTCCTCAAAAAGTTGAAAATAGAGCTACCATACAACCCAACAATTGCACTACTGGGTATTTACCCCAAAGATACAAATGTAGTGATCCAAAGGGGTATGTGCACCCCGATGTTTATAGCAGCAATGTCCACAATAGCCAAGCTATGGAAAGAGCCAAGATGTCCATTGACAGATGAATGGATAAAGAAGATTTGGTGTATATATATACAATGGAATATTACGCAGCCATCAAAAGGAATGAAATTTTGCCAAATGCCATGACGTGGATGGAACTGGAGGGTATTATGCTGAGCGAAATAAGTCAATTAGAGAAAGCCATGTATCATATGATCTCACTGATATGAGGAATTCTTATTCTCAGGAAACAAACTGAGGGTTGCTGGAGTTGTAGGGCTTGGGAGGGATGCAGTGTCTGGGTGATAGACATTGGGGAGGGTATGTGCTATGGTGAGTGCTGTGAATTGTGTAAGACAGTTGAATCACAGACCTGTACCTCTGAAACAATTAATACATTATATGTTTAAAAAAAAAAAGAAGACGATAGTAGGAAGGGAAAAATGAAGGGGGGAAATTGGAGGGGGAGACGAACCATGAGAAACTACAACTCTGAGAAACTGAGGGTTCTAGAGGGGAAGGGTGAGGGGAGGGGTTAGTCTGGTGATGCGTATTAAAGAGGTCACGTACTGAATGGAGCACTGGGTTTTATATGCAAACAATGAATCATGGAACATTACATCAAAAAATAATGATGCAATGTATGGTGATTAACATGACATAATAAAATAAAAAAAAAATAAGATGAGAAGTCAATCATAAAAAAAAGAAAACTTGAAGGCTCAGCTTTAGTCTTCCCAACACTCATTCCATTTGCTATGACTATTGTAAAGTTGTTAGTGGAATCTTTTATTCCATGTTATCATAACACACTAGATTAGAAGACAAATAAGTGAGTTATGTGTTAATCTCATCAGTGGCCTGGTGGGAAATCTACCCAAAATGTTATTTTATAACTAGTGGCAAAAAGCTGACCCAATTAAATCCATTCTTTGGGAAAATATAAATGCCATAGTAGCATAAAAGATTACTGAGTTGAGGTGGTTCTCCTAAAAATGCCAAACTCCTTTCTGAATTCTGCTTATTGTTCATCTCCATCTTAAAGGAAGTGAGGCATTCACTGTGTACATCTTCCAAGTCTACTACTTGTTCCCAATTGTCATCATAAAAATCTTCCATTTGGGGTGGTGGAGCAAGATGGCAGAGGAGTAGGAGACCTGGGTTTTGTCTGGTCTCAGGGATTCAGCTGGATAGGGATCAAACCATTCTGAACACCTACAAACTCAACAGGAGATTGAAGAAAAGAATAGCAGCAACTCTCTGGACAGAAAAGTGACCACTTTCTGGAAGGTAGGACGTGTGGAGAGTGAATCCGAGGCGATATTCGGGAGGATAGACGGTGGGGGAGGGGGTCTCCGTTGGCCGCTTCTGGCAAGCAATAGAGCAGTAGGAGCACAAAATCGGAACTTCTAGAAGTCGGCTCCGCTGAGGGATGTAGCTCCAGTGTCTAAGCAGGGCGTCAAAACCTCGTGGGACAGTGTGGTCTGAGGATCCTCAGGGTCACAGAAAGATCAGGGGTGTCTGTGTGAGGTAGAGCTCCCAGGTATCGGAGCAGGGAAGCCAGCTGCAGAGATGGAGCCAAGGCATGGGCTCTCAGCTCAGGGTTGCCATAAACCGTGATCATGGCACAGTCGGACCACTGCTCCTCCAGCAGGGACCCAACAAGCAGCAGATCCAGGGAGACGACCCTTCCTCCCCTGGGAGGAGTGGCACGGGAGTGCACCGCAGGGATCTGCTGGGTTTGGAGACTCCACACCGAGTTGGGTGCCAGAGATAGAAATGCTCGGTCACAGGGTGGGTGAGCGTGGAATGTGGCCAGAGACTGGGAGATGGGAGTGATTGACTCCTTTTCTCTGGGGGCTCACTGAGGAGTGGGGCCCGAGTTCTCGGCTCCTCTGGGGCAGAGATTGGGAGGCCGCCATTTTCACTCTCAGCCTCCAAAGCTGTACGGAAAGCTTGCAGGAAACAAAAGCTCCCTAGAGCAAACCCGAGCAGATAACTTAGCCCAGACCGGCAAGGGTAGGGCAATTCTGCCTCCGGCAAAGACATTTGGGAACTACGGCAACAGGCCCCTCCCCCGGAAGATCAGCGAGAACAGCCAGCCAAGACCAAGTTTACCAATCAATGAGAATGGCAGAACTCCAGCGCTAGGGGAATAATGCACGTAGAATCCATGGCTTTTTTTACCATGATTCTTTAGTCTTGCAGTTAATTTTTTTTAACTATCTTTTCTTTTTAAATTTTTCTTTTTCCCTCTTTCAACCAACATCTTACCAATCCCTTTTTTAAACATTTTTATTTTTAAGTTTTAGAGTCATATTGTATCCCTTCATAGTAGTTACCCTTATTTTTGGTGTATATATATAAGTTATTCTCTCTTTAAAATTTTGAGATAGTTTCTTCTAACAGATCAAAATATACCCTAAATCTCTAGTGTATGGTTTTGTTCTACTCTCCTGCCTGATCACATTCTCACCCTTTTTTTTCCTTTTTTTTTTAAATCCTCTTCTTTCTTATTTCAAACAACTTCTTATCAATTCCTTTTATAAAATTTTTTATAATTTCCATCTTTACAGTCATATTTCATCCCTTCATCATGTCAACCCTTATTTTTGTACATATATAAGTTTTTCTTTCTTTAAAATTTTGGGATGCACATTCTTTTAACAGACCAAAATATACCCAAAATCTAGTGTGTGGCACTGATCTATGCACCAGCCTGATCATGTTTGATCATAGTCTGTTTTTTGTTTTGTTTTGTTTTGTTCTGTTTTTGTTTGTTTTTATCTTTTTCTTTTTCTTTTTCTTTGTTCTTTCTTTCCCTTTCTTTTCCCCTGGCTTCAGGTCTTTTCTAATTTGTTCAGAGTATATTTTCTTGGGACGTTGTTACCCTGTTAGCATTTTGTTCTCTCATTAATCTATTCTCCTCTGCACAAAATGACAAGACAGAAAAAATCACCTCCACAAAAAGAACAAGAGATAGTACCGACTGCCAGGGACCTACTCAATACAGACATTAGTATGATGTCAGATCTACAGTACAGAATCATCACTTTAAAGATACTAGCTGGGCTTGAAAAAAAGCATGGAAGTTATTAGAGAAAGCCTTTCTGGAGAAGTAAAAGAACTAAAATCTAACCAAGTCGAAATAAAAAAGGCTATTAATGAGGTGCAATCAAATATGG
>NW_027765707.1:0-296 GCF_054177405.1 Leptonychotes weddellii
ATTCCCTCTCTGTGGGAGGGGCAGAGGGAAATGGAGAAAGAATCTCAAGCAGACTCTGCACCAAGCACAGAGCCCCAACGTGGGGCTTGATCTCACGACACTGAGATCAGGACCTGAGCTGAAACCAAGAGTTGGACACTTAACCAAATGCGCCACCCAGGTGCCCCATAATTTATTTTACTTTAAATGTATATAGTCACTATGGGAAGCAAACTGAGGGTTGTTGGAGGGGGGAAGTAGGGGGGATGGGGTGACTGGGGGATGGGCATTAAGGAGGGCACTTAATGTAATGAGCA
>NW_027765708.1:0-296 GCF_054177405.1 Leptonychotes weddellii
CCTCCCCTCCTTTTGCTAGTCCCTCTCTGTTCTTTTCAGTGTAAACCCTGCTACTCTATTCTACAGTGCCCCCACATTTCCCACTCTCACTCAGTGTCCTCACCTCCACGGGCAGATGCAAGGAAAGGGATGCATGCAGGCCTGGAAAGAAGATGTGAATCCTTGCATAATTTTTCTTTGTCCCTATCATAATGATATACACACTTTATGAGATTTTATTGATCATATGATTTTTTTTAATGCTTTTTCTTTTCTTTTTTTTTTTTTTTTAAAGATTTTATTTATTTATTTGACAG
>NW_027765709.1:0-296 GCF_054177405.1 Leptonychotes weddellii
TGAAGCAGCCAAAATCTTTTTTTATTAAAATGCTTTGTGCTCCAGGATACCAGGGAGTTAAGCTGATCTGTCTCCGAGAGTGTGTTTGCCTAGAGCGCACTATTAGATACTTTGTCTCCTTTAAAATAATACTAAGAGATGGCTTTGGATCTCTCTGCCCCTGCCCTGTCTTGTTGCCTGCAGAACCGAGCCAGGAGAACGGACCATTTGCCCTTCGGAAGGGCCTCGATGGACCCCAGACTGAGGTCTTCCCGACTGCCTGGGTCCCCAGCGGCTGGCGAGCTGCAGAAAACCCA
>NW_027765710.1:0-296 GCF_054177405.1 Leptonychotes weddellii
TGAAGCAGCCAAAATCTTTTTTTATTAAAATGCTTTGTGCTCCAGGATACCAGGGAGTTAAGCTGATCTGTCTCCGAGAGTGTGTTTGCCTAGAGCACACTATTAGATACTTTGTCTCCTTTAAAATAATACTAAGAGATGGCTTTGGATCTCTCTGCCCCTGCCCTGTCTTGTTGCCTGCAGAACCGAGCCAGGAGAATGGACCATTTGCCCTTCGGAAGGGCCTCGATGGACCCCAGACTGAGGTCTTCCCGACTGCCTGGGTCCCCAGCGGCTGGCGAGCTGCAGAAAACCCA
>NW_027765711.1:0-296 GCF_054177405.1 Leptonychotes weddellii
ATATGCACATCTTTGGAAGAATATAACAGAATCTAGAGTCTTTATACTGTATTATTCATGATGTCCGTGACATAATCCAAATCACATTAAAAGAAATAAGAAACATGATCCATATTCAATAAAGAGACAACTAATAAAGACTGGATCTAAAGTGATCCAGGTGTTGGAATGAGTATACTAGGATTTTAAATTTTTTTTTATTTTTAAAGATTTTATTTATTTATTTGAGACAGAATGAAAGAGAGAGAGAGAGCACATGAGAGGGGGAGGGTCAGAGGGAGAAGCAGACTCCCCGC
>NW_027765712.1:0-296 GCF_054177405.1 Leptonychotes weddellii
CACTCGCCGACACTCGCACCCACTGAGCCAGGCCCGGGGCCCAGGAGGAGGAGCTGCGGATCCCTGCGGCCGCCGCCACCTCCTTCCTTCTGGAGGCACCAGGCCAGCAGAGGGCGCCCGAGGCCCCTTCCCTCCAGGCCCAGCCGCCACTGGAGGGGGAGCATGGGGTCAGCACCCTCCCTCCCAAGCCAGGTCCCCTTTGTTCCCCAGCCCCGGAGGAGGCCACTGCGCCTGGGGACCGCTTGGCCACAGAGTCCTCGGGGCCCTGCTTGGTCTCGCTCCTCTTGGCCCTGGAG